>NW_022985454.1:1149974-1185738 GCF_010093595.1 Mytilinidion resinicola | reverse complement strand
GTGTTATATAGTTCCGGGTATTAGAACCCTTCTAGGTTAGATAAGTCTATATTAGCCGGAGGCGGAAAAAACTGCTCCGCTAGTATATATACTTTTGTTTTATTATCTATATATAAAGTAGGGTTCTTAGGTTTTAAAAAAAAGGGAAATTAAGGCGGAGGTTTTAATTCCTTACTAGCTATATAGCCTTAATTAGCCAGCTTTTATATACTCTTTAGGTCCTTTATTACTTTTTCTACTATATAGCGCTACACCTTAGTACTTTTTTTTTATATAGTTTTCTTTTTATAGTTATACTAGATATAGTATAATATCTAGTCCTTTATAAATCGCGATAAGCGCTATATTCTATACGCCCTTCTAGTTTTATATACTTTCTCTAAGTATTCTTTTAACTATACTAGCAATACCTATTTTAATAGCCTTATAATAGGTACTATAGTAGCAATTATAGCCTGTATATATTTATAGAAAAGGTATGTAAATTTATTAAAGTTCTCCTCTATATTTTAAAAGTTATTCTAGTTATCTAGCTTATTTAGCTAGGTTTAGAGGTGCTTCTGCGCCTTCTTCTAGTTGGTATTTTTCTACAGCTAATATTATAGCTATTCTACTGCGCTTAGTAGGGTAATATCGAACTTTATATATATAGGGCGGTAATCTAAATTATAGTTCTATTCTTTTTATACTATATAGGAAGTAGTTTATTCTATTAGCTATTCTATTATAAATATAAGGTTAATTATAGACTATAATATTCCTTTTACCTATATTTCTATACCTTTCTCTATAGCTAGGTTTATTCCTGCTTCTGTTATAATGCGGATAAGCTCCTCTACTTGCTCCTCCGTGTTTATTACTTATATTCCTCCCTATAATAGGTAATATAGGTTTATATTACCTATAAAAATATGCTCCGCGTTGTTATTATTTAGTAGTAAAAGTAGTGCGGCTATAATTCTATTTAGTTTTAGGTTGTAGATATTATAAATTTAGATGTCCTCTCTACTAGTATAGAAAAAAAGGGTAATAAGGTTTAGTAAATAGTGCTCTACTAACTACTAGTTAATATCGAGGTTCTTATTAATATATATATATATTTTTATATATAGGCTTTTTCTATATAAAAGGTAATAGAACTTTATATAGAGTGTTATATACTTTTATTACTATATATTTTTCTATAGCTTTTATATTACTAGCACCAGCGGTTAAGGCTAGGCTTTCTCCGCTTTTTCCAGGAACTCTTTCTAGGTCTTGCGGCTTTTATTAATATTATACTGTATAATAGTAAGTATGCTAGGTTATTCTAATATTAAACTATATCTATAGTATCTGCGGCGTTTGCTGCACCTATTTCGGCGCGTAGTTGCTAGCTTATATTATCTTCCTATAAGAATAGTATTTAGGTAACAGTTTTAAGTTATAAAAGTTTATTTATATCTCTATATATTATTAATTAAGTTAACTAAGTTAGAGGCTATAAGAATAGTAATATAAAGCAAGAAGTATATAATATCTAAAAAGGCGTTAAATAGGAAGATTGCTGCGTTAAATAAGCAGTCTATATTATTCTGTTAATCTTCGGCTAGCTTAGGTTTTTATTAGGGCGCTGCTAAATATACACCCTATATTTACTCAGTGTACACCCCTTTTCTACTCCGTATACACCCTTCTTACGTCTAATCTTCTAATTGGTCCGGAGGAGTGCTCCGGGGCCTCCGATTCGCTCGCTTACGTTTCTTACTAATTCCAAATGCTCTCTCCAAGTGCGGCGTGGCTATAAAGCATTACATCCTAATCCTTAACTTCCTTAATACACTTACTATAGCCCTTAAACCACCACCGCCACGGTCCTACTATACGCTAGATAAAGCCGAGGAAGTGCTTAGAGAGTATGTAAAGGCGCAGGGCTACAGGCTTATTAAGTTCCGTTTAAAACCAGACAGAAAGACGAAGGAAACAAGGAAAATATAGTACCGATGCTGCTTTAGAGGCACTAGAGAGTCTTATACACGCGTGCGCAGTACGTCTACTAATAAAGTAGACTGTAAGATAAGCGGTACGCTTACTCGGCAGCCTCCTGGAGTTAATAGCTCACGTGTTTAGCTATAGAAGACGGTGGAGGAAGCTTACAACAATTACAACGCTATGCTTAAACCTACGGCAGCCGCCTGTAATAGGAAGCGCTCGGCATCCACAAATGCCCTTATTTAAATAGATATATTAAGCGGAACAAAGCCTAATAAGATATATATAAAGCTGTTAAAGAAAGGGGTTACTATTACGGCGCACAACCTTACTAATAAGCGCACCCGGTATAGGAATAAGCTTCTCGGCGGCCTTACGCCTATCCAGGCGCTCCTCTATATATTAGAAACCTCTATATTCCCGGCACCTAACGGCCGTAATAGGAAGTATATATACAACTTCACAAAAGATAAGCAGAACTGAATTAAACACCTCTTCTTTGCCTATCCGGATTCTATCGAGATCCTACGGGCTAATCACAACGTTATTCTATTGGATTGCACCTATAAAACTAATAGATTCGGTATACCCTTCCTGCATATTACCGGCGTCACGTGTACTAGCAATAACTTCGAAATTGCCTATTATTTCCTGCTAAAAGAGAAGAAGGCGAACTACAATTAGGCAGTACTGCAGCTCTTTAAGCTCTTTAAGCGCTATTCTCTTATTCCACGCATTTTCTTAACGGATAAAGAACAAGCTCTAAGGAACGCACTATATTAATAATAGCCTACGGTCGCGCGCCTCCTCTATATATAGCATATTAAAAAGAATATTGTTACTAAACTAGCTAAGGTGTATAAAAAGGAACCTACGTACACCGCAGGCAGCGCGCCACCTGCGCCTATATTAGATAAAGAGAAGGAAGCTATTTAGAAAAAGGAACAGGAGAAAAGAGGGCAGTTCCTTACCTGTTGGACCGCCATAATAAAGCTGGAAGTTATAGCTTAATTTAATAAGGCTTGGAAGAAGCTACTTAATAACTATAAGGAGCGCCCTAACCTAGTAATATATATAGAGAATAAGTGGTGGCTATATAGGTAGAATTAGGCCACCTGCTATACCTGTAAGGTACGGCACTTTAGTACTATATAAGTGATTTTTCTTAACACTAAAATATCTAAATTTAATGCCTAAACTTTGCACAGGGTCTACGTACGTGCTGAATAGGCAGCGCTAAAAAGGACAAGAGTATAGCTTAAAAAATAACTAAGAAATAAGGAAGTAGCAGAGATGTATAATACTAATTCAATTTCTTATAGAGTTATATCGCGAAATAAGGGCTTGCACGGCCTACTTAAGGGCTTCCTTTAGGTGTTAACTAGCTATCTATTTAATATTCTCCTTAATATACAGAACTTTATCCTTAACTCCAGGTCTAAGTTTAAAGATAAAATAGCTAGATATTACGCCTATACTCTATATAATATTAAAGAACCCGAATTCCGTAACCTATATTAAAAGGTGACGCTGCAGGCGCTTATTCTCCTTAAGAAGCAGCTCTAAAAGGCTAAATTAAATAAATATAACCCACTTAATTATACTTAAATATTTAAGTCTATCTATAGTATTCTATATGCGCATAAACTGCATAATCCTCTATACTAAGCGCTTGTAAATCGGCTAGATCCGGTGCTCTATATACAACCGGAAGAGATAGATTACTATTAGTAGTTTATTCGGCCAGGAGGATATTAGCTAGCTATTTCTTTTAGGCCTTTTAAGGATATAGAGGATCCTGCTGTTATTAAGCGCCGGCGCGGCCGGCCTACTATTATAAGGAGAGGCTATTATATATACAATAATACGCAGTAAGAGCTATTAAGATTTAAGATTGCTATAGGCACAGGTGCGGCAGCTAGACCTATAGGTATACCTACAGGACGCACGCCAACAGTTCCACCGCCAGGACCGCCTATTTTTATAGCCCCCTGTCTAGCTCCTGTTGCTTAGAGTGCTCCTTAGTCGGCCGCTACACTAGCTATCACAGAATTTAACAATTTGCTTACTAATCCGCCCGAGTTTAAGCATGTAGTAATACCTAGGCCCCCCCCTACTACCGCACCTACGCCCGCACCTACTACTGCATCTACTGCTGCACCTAAAAAGTGTAGCCGGCCGCCTAGTGTAAAGGATAAGGCACCTAAAAAGAAGGCAGCACTACGGAAAGGGGCTGCGCAGCGTTATAATAGCGCTTATCCTAAGCCTTAGCCAGCTCCTTAGCCTTAGCTAGCTCCTTAGCCTTAGGCAGCGCCAGCGCTGCTTCCTTATAAGGAGCTCTAATATTAGATAGCATTATACAAGCAGTATATAGAGGGGTTAATAGATTAGAATAGCTAGGAAGGCGCGGCGGCAATATAGGGGGGCCAGGTTTAATATAGAGAGGCCGTAATAAGGTAAGGATTTAACTGTTTTGGCATGCTTATAGGCACGTAGGCATGTAGGTAGCAATACAACGGCCTATATATACTGTAGGAAACGGGAAGTATATATAGTAAAACGGGTATACTGCACAGCCTTACTATAAGTAGCCTTACGTACGGCCTTATATACGGCCTTACGTACGGCCTTATATACGGCCTTATATAAGGCCTTACGTATAGCTGGCCTATATATATAGCCTTATAGAAACGGTAAAAATGCACAATAAAATAGTAAGGCTGTACAGCCTTCCTATTTTATATAAATACGCGTGAGAATTAAGCGCCGGAGCTTCCTCCGAGCCCTCCGGACCAATTAGAAAATTAGACGTAAAAAGGGTGTATACGGAGTAGAAAAGGGGTGTACACCGAGTAAATATAGGGTGTACATTTAGCAGCGCCCTTTTATTAGGATACTTAAATATTTTCGGTTGTCCTACTCTCTTTAGTGCTGTTAGCGCTAGCCCTAGTTCTATACTGCCTTTATATATATTATTATTAGCAGCTTTCCTTTTTCTAGACTAGGTTAAGGTTATATATACTTCTAGCAGGGCCTAGGGCGTGTATAAACTCGGCCCCTTATTAGTATTATATTAGTATAGCGTCGCCCACCTCTTTAACGTAGCCTGTAGCTAGGCCCCTTTTCTTATACTATATTTAGCACTATATACTAGATAGTTTCTCTTATAGTTAGCGCACTTTTTAGTATTTATTGCCGTGTATTATTTTATATTATATTCCCCTGCGTATACTATATATTAGATATCCTTCTTATAGTGTTTTATAATATACCTATAGCCTTGGTATCTAAAGCACTATATAGCTATAAAGCCTGCTTTATATTTTAAGGCTATTAGTAATTATCTACTTATTATAAATCCCTTTATAATAGCTTTATCTGCTATTACTTCTATACGCACGCTAGTAATAATTAAGCTAGTATATCGGCCTAGGTTCTCTTACGCAGCCTTAATACCCTTTTTATTCTTCTATATTATTTTCTTAATAACTAGGCCTAGGTTAATTATCGCGTTGGCCCTAATAATATTATTTTTAAGTATTTAGCTTTTTAGGTTTAAGTTCTTAGGTACTCTATACACCTCTATTAGCACTGCGGGCAGTTATATACGTGCTGTTTTACCTAGCAGCTGCACCTATTTCTTCTTCTTAAGCAGTGCTTTTTTTATAGCCTTATCCGCAATATATACCTTAATATCTCCACTTTATAGCTTCTTTATACCGCTAATCTTTATTATATCCGGTGGTCCGGCTGCTTAAAGCTTCTGGGTAATAGTTATATTTATATCTGCTGCAGTTATAGTTCGCTTATTATTATTCTTAATATAGATAGTAATTTTATAGACATTTATAGGTTGCCCTATATACTACCTATTTCCTGCTGCCTTCCTGTATTACGCAGCTATACCGCTTAGCATAGCTAATAGTATTATGCCTGCTACTGCTACTGCTGCTGCTGCTGCTGCGGTATACGTCTTCCTATGCGTTAATAACGCGTGTACCTTTTTTTTCGTGTCCTCTATTATCTTTATTAGCTTTTTCTATAGTATCTGCCGTAGGTTATTCGCGGTATCTAAGAGGCCGAATAGAACGCGTTTTGTAAAGTTATAGAGGGTTTAGATAATCGTATTTATTTTAAGGGATTAGATTAGCTTATTCTGCAGGAGGTCTTATATACTATATGCTTTGTTAACAAGGTTTTAGACGTCCTAGTAGACGTTTTTAATAGGCTTTAGGTTTTAGTATTAGTTTTAGCGTTGTTGTTATTATTATTGTTGTTAATACTATTACTAGGGCGGCTGCGCGTTAGGGGTCGCAATTCGCAGTATACCTACTGCGGCGCCGCCGGCACTACTTATAGGGCTTTAAGGCTGCGTATAATTGTTCGCAGGGCCTTAGATAGCCCCTAGGGGCCCTTCTTAGGTTATATTTCCAAGATGCTATAGGGTTAATTATATTGTGTTTTTAATCCACCCTTATAGATCGCGTTAGATTATCTTAATTTATTATAATTTGGATTGCGTTAAATTATTCTAATCTATTATAATTTATTACGTAACTTTTATCCTATAATATTCTTTCTATTAGGCTGCCTTATTTCTAGAAATCTCTAGTATTTAGATCTACCTAGAATACTTATTCTAGAAGTTTAGCGGTATCTTCTTCTAAGTTATACCTATAATATATAGTAGGAAAGGGTAAAGTAGTTACTAGCTCTTTAGGTGCTAGCTTTTTTTATTAACTTTGTTTAAACACGGCTAATATAAATAAAACGGGTTAGAACCCTACTAACCCTAACTAAGGAAACCTATCTTTTACTTAAATTAAGAAATACTAGCCTAAGGGGACTAGAAGCCCCTCTATTAAGAAGATTCCTAAAACCTAAATACTTAATAGAATAATAGTAGCCTAGCTTAAAGCTAAGCTTACTACTAATATAGAATACTTCCACCGCTAAAAGCTTATTAGCTAAATTAAAGCTTAAAAAGCTATTCTAACTAGCTCTAAATAGGACTTTAAGGGCACTATTAAAGGTACCTAAGCCTTATTTTAGATAATTTAAGGCGAGCCTATTAAAACTAGGCTAGTTTAGCCTATACTAATTAGGCCGACGCCTACTATATTTAGACGCTACTTTTTTAGATTACTAAAGTAGAAACCTTCTTTAGAATTCTATAGCAAGAACCGCTATAAATATATTAACTAGGTTTAAGGTTATAAAAACTTCTATTAAAACCTTTATTTTATTAATAATAAGACTAGAAAGGTCTAATTTAGATAAAACTATATTAGATTAGACTAACGCAACTAATAGAACTATTATATGCTATATTATAATCTAAACAATATTACCTAAAAGACACTTAAGAACTTTATACTAGACATTCTTAAAAACGCTTATAAATAAAAGTAGAAGACTTTTTATAAAATTTAAATATACTAGTAAAGTATAAAAGACACTAGTAAAGTCCTTAACTACCTCTAGCTACTATAGGAGGACTTACCTTCCCCTTTATTAGCTATATATAATAGTAAGAAGATTAATATTTATTAAATTTATAAGTTTATATTCTCTTTTAATAATAACCTCTAGCGCTAAATACGCCTTATTCTAAAACACTATAGGTTACTTTAAGCCGCTAAAGATAACGCTAATAAATACTAGCAACTTCTATAGGCTAAAAATCTATCTTCTTGCAGTATAAATAACCCTAATGAAAATAGTTGAGATAATAATAGCAATAAACCTTTTACTACTAAGGATAATAAACCTAACTTAAATAAAACTACTCTAAATTAATCTAATTAAGGCAGATTTACCCTAAGGAACACTTATAGTAGCTAGAGTAGCTAAGGCGGGCAAAGTAGAAGATACTTTAATAATAATAATAGCAGCTCTTTAAGCACTTAACCTTTTAAGGCTAATAATAAAGTTAACCTTTTTAGTGTTACTTACTACACTTATAACTAGAAGGGCTATATATTAACTAATTACCTTTAAAATAGATAGTTAGAAAATAGGAAGCCTTAAAGCGCCCTTCTTCGCGCTTTACAGGCGTTATTTTCTATAGTAAGAAATAAATAGCGTTCTTATAGTCTAAAGCACTCTAACCTAATTAAATTAGGACGCTATTAATAATTAACGCCTATATTTAGACTAACGCGGAGTCGCCTATAGTATAAGTGTTAAGGTTAAGTATTAGCTAAAGGTTAAGTATTAGCTAAAGGTCTAATATTACACCTTAAATAGCCAGCTTTTTTAGATTAAAGGCACTTATAGTGCTCTATACGCTATTATAAATAGTTTTAGGCAAATATAGACTAGAATAGAGATATTTATAGTTAGTTAGATATCTAGCTTTAATATAGTTCTAGGTATACTATAGCTAAAGGCCTAAAACCTAAGCTTAAACTTTAAAGAGAAAACTATGTCGTTTAAGTAGGCAAAGTCTTATAGAACTTATTAGCGTATTAAACTAGAGTCCCTAGAAGCCTTTACAGCTTTAGTCCTAAATAGTGTAACTAATTTATATATAATGCACGCTAGTAAGGTCTAAGTTAGACTAGAAGAAACTATAGTTCTTTAAGTATTCTATAAATAGTTTTATAATATTTTCTTTAAAGAAGACGCGTTAATTTTACCTAATTATAGACTATATAAGTTATCTATTAATTTTAAAAAGGGCAAATCGCCACTATATAGACCTTTATATAATCTCTTAGGTGCTAAAATAGATATTTTAAAGAAGTATATTTAAAAAAATCTAGCTAAAAGGTAAATTTAGCGATTAACTTTACTAGCTAGCGCTCCTATTCTTTTTATAAAAAAGAAGGACAGCTTATTTAGGCTATATATAGACTATTAGGGCCTTAATACTATAACTATTAAGAATTAGCACCCCTTTTCTTTAATTTAGGAAAGTTTAGATTAACTTAGAGGTGCTAAAATCTTTTTAAAACTAGATTTCCGCGATGCCTATTATAGAATCTAGGTTAAGGCAGGCAATAAATAAAAAACAGCCTTTTATACTTACTATAGCTATTTAAATATACTATTATACTCTTTAGGTTTATAAACGCCCCTACAGTCTTTTAGAGCTATATTAACTTTGCACTATTAAAATTGCTAGATAAGTATTATATTATATACTTTAATAATATACTAATTTACTCTAACTTAGAGGAAAAATATATTAAATACGTTAATCTTATCCTTAAGAGACTGCGTTAATATAAGTTCTATATAAAATTATTAAAATACGAGTTCTATAAGAATTATATTAGATTTTTTAGATATATTGTCACCCTATAAGGTGTTATTATAGAGCTAAAATAAATTAAAATAGTCTAATTTTAGCTAGTTTTAATATTACGGCTAATACGGCACTATACAGTATATAGCTACATCGAGTTAAGTATAGCAGCTGCGCGAGCCCTGCTTATAGCAAGCTCTTTACATGCTTGCTAGCGGCTTATATAAGTAGCCCTAAAGCTCTAATTCCTACGAGTTTCCCTTTAAGGATTAGTCTAGATTTCTCTTAATATACGATTATTATTAATTCTATCCTAAAGCTCCCTACTATGCACTTCCCTTTTATATTTAATTTACGTCTACGATATTTAAATCTTTATTAGCTTTATAAACTATTATAAGTGGTTTATTAAGGGCTTTTTTTAAATCGCGGCGGCCCTAAACAAAATAATAGAACGCTAATTAGAAGCTACTAATAGTGGCTATAAATAACGCTAAGAGGAATTTATATCTATGTAGATTAAACTAGAGGTGCTTACTGTATTTTACTTTTTTAAAAAGGCGTTTCTATAAAACATTATTCTAGTTTACTTAAAACTAGATTAACCTATTTAGATTAAAACTAACGCGTTAGGGTATGTAATTTCTAGTATTTTAAGCCAACTAGTAGTTAATAGTAATAACTGGACCTAGTAAAAGCCTATTACTTTTTTTTCTAGGAAAATAACTATAGTAAACCGAAACTATAATACCTATAACGCAAAGCTACTAGCTATTATTAAATTGTTTAAAGCCTAGCGCTATTATCTTAAAGGAGCCTAATATAAGATTAAACTTTTTTTAAACTATAATAACCTATAACGGTTTATATCCACTAAGGCTCTAACCTAATAGTAGACCTATTAGGTAGAATAGCTTGCGCTATTTAATTTTATTATCTAGTATTATAAGGGCACTTTAAATCTAGCTAATAGCCTATTTTATAAACCTAATTACAAAAAACTAAACTAAAATAGACTAGATAGCACTAAGTCTACTAATTTTTATATTCTATAAAAACTCTAATTACAAATTAATAGAACTAAAAAGGTTAATAGTACCTTATAAATAACTAGTATAAAAAAGATTCTAATAGTGGAGCTAGTTTACCACTACTAACTTCTAGCTAGAGCGGAGGAGGATAGTCTAGAACCCTCTATTATAGACTAAATTTAAGCGTGCTATTTTAGCAATACCTAAGTATAATAAATTATTATAGTACTAGGTGCCCCTAGACCTAACTAACCTAAATAGATTTAGCGTTAGATATTAGACGACAGTTTTCTCTAGTATAAAGGAAAAACCTATATACTAAAAGGGGTAAGGCTGCCTATAATAAGGATTTGCTATAATAACCCCCTAGTAGGGCACTTTAGTATAAAAAGAACTACTAAATTAGTCTAAAGAAGATTCTATTAGCCTAAATTACAACTATATATTAAAGATTATATTGCAACCTACTAAAGCTGTACTAGATTAAAGGCTAGTAAATACGCCTAGTATAGCGTTAACACCCCTCTACTACTTCTAAAGGGTATATAAACTAATATTACCTTAGACTTTATTACTAAGCTGCCTAAAAGCACCTACTATAAAAAGTCCTATAATAGTATCCTTGTTATTATAGATAAATAGTCTAAAATAGCATACTATATACTAACTTAGTTTATAATAAAGGCTTACAACTTAGTAGAAGTCTTTTTTAATAAGGTTATAAAGTACTATAGCTATCTAGAGACGCTTATTTCTAATTAAGGCTCCTTATTTACATCTATATACTAAAGCACATTCTATTACTATCTAGGTATTAAAAGGAACCTATTAACGGCGTTCCACCTATAAATAGATAGCTAGACGGAATAATAAAACTAAATACTTAAGTAATACCTTTAGGCCTACTTAAACTATAAGTAAAATAATTGGGCTACTTTACTACTATAAGCTAAGTTCGCGTATAATAATAGCATATATAACTCTATAGGTTAAACACCTTTCTAATTAATCTATAGAGTTAACCCCTCTATAAAAAAATGCCCTAAATTAGTATAATGCAGATAAACTGCACTAAAACTAGAAAAATATATCGCTTAACTTAAAAAATTGCGGGAAATAGCTTTAAAAAGCTAAAAGTAGTAAAAGCCTAGTAAAAAGACTACTTTAATAAAGTAGAAGAAGGTAAAGCAACGCATAAGACATTTAGTTTAAAATAGGCAAAGAAGTCTATTTAGATGTATAGAATATTACCACTATAAGGCCTAAAAAGAAGCTTAAGTATAAATACCTTAGCCCTTTTACTATTTTAGAGCGATTTAGTACACAAGCCTATAAATTAGACTTACTAAAGGTAATATCTATCTATTTTATCTTTTATATTAGCCTTTTAAAAAAGGCCTAAAACTAGAACTACTAGCTTTAGCGTGAACAACTATTGCTAATAGAAGTTATTAGCTGAAAGGGTAAAGATATATATAATATAAACCATATTATAGAACAAAAATAGGACGAAAGATATTAGATGTATAGAATATACTAGAAAGGGTATAAATCTAATAATAACTAGTGGCTAAATATAACAAAAATTAGCACTATAGCTATAAAAGCTTTTATAAAGGGAAAAAAGGGCCTAAAATAAAAAAAGTAGGTAAAAAAGGCCTAAAATAGACTAGGTTAGTCTAAGGTGGTTAAGCGCGGTTAAAAATAACTCCCTAAAAAAGGGAGAAAAATATAGTAGTATAATAAAACTAATATAATATTGCAACTTAACTACAAAAAAACCTAATAAAAATAGTAAACCTATAATAAATACACCTATATACACGTTATATATATACGTTATTTTACATATATTATTATATATATATAATATAAAACTACTACTATATATCTATTACAAGATATATAGGTATATATACTAAAAGAATAAAATATAAGGACGAAAATTCTAGAATTAGAAATAACTGTATATAAGTATTAGAAGTCACTCTAAAGCGAACTAATTCGAACTAATATAAGCTAAATAAGAGTGAATTTAGCTAATAAACTCCTAGAAAGTTAAGAAAGTATTAAGACTAGGTATATCTATCTAACTCTAGTTTATATAGGAGAAAACTAAAAAAAATCCAACTAAACTAGACTAAACTAGAGTAACTTAAACCGAGCTACTTTTTCTCGTCTAAAAACCTAAACGCCTTATTAAAAGCATTCTTTAATGCTGCCTCCTACTTCTAATACTTCTACTTTTTAGGACTAGAGGCTTTAGAGCTTAAATTATAAATAATTAAAACTAGAGCATTCTATATAGTAGTAGAGCAATAGGCTAAGATAGTTAAACTACTAAAAATTAAGTCTAGTTTCTTTATAATATTAGTATTAGATACTAATAAACCCTTCTTCCCTAAAATTTAGAATATATTAGTGTAATTTAGATACGCTTAGACTATTTTAGACTAACTTTAGCCTTTTTAAACGAGATTTCCTTAGCATCCTCCTTTATATTATTTTTTATATATTCCCACTTTTTCTTATTATATTTAGTAGAGACTATAAGCATATTAATAAAGTAAAAGTAACCTACTATTATATAGGCTATAGGAAAGGACCTTAGGTTACGTGCCCTAACTAGGCCTAAATATATTAAGCCTAAATTAGGCCGGGTTAGCCCTTCCTACCTTAGTTTAGGGTAATTTAGGTCTAGTTAGCCCTTATAAAAAGGGCTCGGGCCCCTCTAAAAGGGGGCTAGCAGTTTATTAATAAATTGCCCTAAAATTACCCTCCCGCGTAGTATACTACTCTATCTATTAGTATTAACCCCTTTTTAATAAACGAACCCCTATAACTAAGACACTTTAAATAATTTACTATAGCAGGAGGACTAAGCACCCAATCTGCCTTATAGCGGGCTATATAGTACTTAGCTCCTAACTCTAGTTTTAGAGATATAAATATACTACCCTAAAACGCCTAAAAAAACTCTAACGCTAAATAAATAAGTATAAGTAATAAAAATAAAAGTTAAATTAAACGCGAAATATAGGTTAACACCTAAAATAGGCGCACCTTAGCTAAATTATAAGTAGTTAAAGCTGCGAATAGTAAACGCCTAGAAATCTAATAACTATAATATAAAATTGCCGCCTAAGCCGCGGAATTAGTCTAAGCCAAAAATAACCTTATAGCCTTAAATAAAGATTACAATAATAGGGAAAAAGTAAAAGCGGAATTAACTATTCCGCCCTAAATTAACCCTATTATACCTATTATAGGGCCATTTATAGGCTACTAAGCCAGCTTACTAAAGCTAAAGTTACCCCTAATATTTACTAGCGCAAACTGCCGGAAATATATAAATTAGGTTAAAGGTTATAAAAACTACCTAAATAATTTTTACCTCTTCCTACTTAAAGTATTAAAGGTTAGGTTCGCCTTATTTTACCTTAGACCTAACTAACGCGATGTTTAGAACCGATATATTAATAGTATCGCCTTAATATAACCTACTTAGGCCTAAATAAAGTAAAGAATGCTTAAAACCCTTAAAATAGCATAAAAATAAAAGTAAAAGGCCCTTACCAAAATTAAAGACTTTAAATAGGGGGAAAAAAAACGTAATAGCTACCCTTAACTAGCTAAAGCTACGCTAAAATAACCTACTCCCGCTAGTAAACCTTTTAAGAACTAAGTTAAATAAGGATACTAGGAAAATTAACGACTTCTTTTTATTATTAAATAATAACTTCTAAGCCTAGATAAATGCAGTCCTATAGGTCTATAATACCCTTATAAACCTTAAATAGTATGCAAATATTAACTACTAAAATATAAAAACTTAAACTTAAAAAAAACCCCCTAACTAAGGCAAATTAAACTATAAATTAGCTAAACGCGAGCGTAACTCTACTTTACTACTATAAACCGGCCAAAATAGCACTAATTTAGGCCGTTTTAGGTTAAATTAGGGCAAAAAAGCCGGCTATAAAAAATGTGGAGAAGCTAGTAATAAACACCTCTAACTAGCTATATTAAATATACCCTACAATATTATAAAAGTTAAATACTATAACTACTATAAACTGGGTTATTATAAGTTAACTTACCCTATACCGCCTTAGGCGGAAAATAGGAAGCCCTAAAAAGTTTCCTTCCACTTTCTATAGGCAGCGTTAGATACTTAAAAAACTAAATTTGCAAATTTTAACTAAAATTTAATAAAGTAAGGTACTATAGTATTATAAACATAGCCTAGAAAAAAACACTGCTAAACCTTAAAAACGAGTATTTTAAACCTATCTAGATACTAAAAATCCTATAAAATAAGGCAATATAGTGTTATAAGTATAGCCCAGAAGAAGACACCGCTAAACCTTAAGGACGAGTATTTTAGGCAGATCTAAATACTAGAAATTCTATAGAATAAGGCAGTATAGTAAAACAAATATTATAGGACAAAGGTTATATAATAAATTATAAAGGACTACAATAGATTAAAGGATAATCCAACGCGATCTAAGAAGTGAAATTATAAGGAGTTATAATAGATTCGAACAAGATCTAGCGTAATTTAAAATAATCCAACAAATTTTTTAGAAGCCAGTTTTATACTTAAAACACGGTTTTTACCTCTTTAAATAATTTGTATTTATCTTAAAATTCTTTAGTACTTATACTATTAGAGAGTAACTTTGTTTTTATCTTTTACCTCTTAACTTTACTATTAACTTTGTAATTAGATAAATCCCTTAATAGTTTACGCCACTTTATATAATAAGTAACTATAGTTTTAGACTTAGATATATATTAGATAGGACGAAACATTATACTATAAATATTACTCTAATAAGTTAAGTATATAGTTAATATAGCACTAGTAACGCCTTTAGTAAGCATATTTTTAGAACCGACTACTATAATAAGCAATATTATAAGTAGAATACAGCTACTTCTAAATTAAATCTAGACGCTAGAATTAGTAGAAGAAACTAAAAATAACAATATAGCAGTACTTTAGTAGCAAATATAAACAAAAAATAAAAAAGTTAAAGCTATATAAGGAAACCTCTAGATTACTATAGAAAAAGTAATATTCTATACTAGCTAGTTTAAAATAAATAAACTAAAGGAATTTAAAAAAAAACGCGGAACCCTAAGAGCCTTTATAACCTAGATAAAGTTGTATTTATAAGCGAATAAAGTCCTATTTAAAGTAGATAAGGTCTGTATGGCCGCAACCTTCCTAAAAAACGCCGCCTTTAACTAGTTTAACCTAATACTAGAAAATTAGCTTAGTAAAAGCAACCCTACTAATAGGACGCCAGAAATAAATACCCTATTTAGTAACTACTAAAATTTTAAGAAAGCGCTCTAGAACACGTTTAGAGATATTAATAAAACGCGAACTATATATCACGACGACGATGTATCAGATATAAACGCGAGATGAACAAGCATTAGATTCAATTGATAATAGCTACGTACAGCTGTGTGATAAATTAAGAGAATTAGTGAAGAGCAGAAGCAGGGGCAGAGGCAGGTCTATGTACAGGACGGGCCGCGAGCTAGGGCCAGCAGGGCCAGGGGCAAACTACGCCACGGCGTAGCGCATATAACGGGCAATACCGTTACACTATAAAACAATAAATAAAAAGCTTTAGGTAGTAAAGCTTTATAAGTTAGTACACTTTTAAGTTTTAATAGGTAGTATTAAGGCTAGCATAAAAAGAAAAAGCTCTAATAGCACAATATTACTAAGGCCTTAAGGACGATGTTAAGAACGAAATCGCCCGAGTTAAGAAACCTTTAGACCTTAAAAGTATAATTAATATAGTAATAAGAATTAATAACCGATAGTATAAATAATAGATAGAAAAAATAGGAAAATAGTTTCTTAAACTATACTAGACTATGCGAAAGCGAGAATCCAGTACTATATAGTACGTAGAGGAAGTTATAGAAATTAATATAGCCTAAAAAACGCAATAATAAGATAAGGTAAAACTACCGGGAAAATAGTACATGCTTTAACTGCGAAAAAAGGGGACACTATAAAAATACGTGCAAGAAAGGTAAAAAAAATACGCACTATAGCTATAGTAGCAAGAATAAATAGTTATATATTTATATTATAAACGGCATGCTATAACAACGACTATATAATTTATAATTTAAATAAATAGGCAACAGGTTATTACCTAAAAAAGCCTAAAAAAACTAAAATAGTTACGGTAGTAAATAGCGAGGATAATAAAAACCTTTTAAATAACTATTACAACGCCGACTTTATAGTAAAATTACTGGAAATTAAAAAACCTTTAAACAAAAAAGAATAGCATAACGCTATTAAGCAGTTAACGAACGATATTGCGGAAATAGTTAAATTTATTAAAAAGATAGAAAAGTTGCTGTTTAAGAACACAACTAATAATAAAAAAGCCTAGTAACTAGAAGTTAGTTAGTTATTAATAGAAGCTTAGAACAAAAAAAACGCAAAACTAACGTTACCCTACCTACTATAGTTAGCTAACGTAGAAGAGGAATAAACGGACAAAAAGGAAATAAAATATAATATATACTGCGAGCAACTAAAACCCTATAAAAGAGTTATAGCTATTACTATATTCGCAATAAAAACACCTAAAGGAGAAATGCGCACCTATAAGTACGAAAATAAGCAAGTTAATTTAAAGCATCTGCTCTATAAATAAATTTCCTAAATATTATGCGTATAAAATAGCTATATAGAGCACGCCTTAAAAAAGGCAAAGTATACCTGCTACCTATATTAAAACCAATATTATATTATTACTAATCTAGTATAAAGCTATAAAATAAAGCACTACGTACTAATAATATAGAACTATAATAAAGAAATAGTTACCTTACTACTAGATTTATAGTACCTAATAGAGTATAGGAAAGGAAGAAACTAAAAAATTTACTATTAAAATTCCTGCTTAGTGCATGCCAAGGTTAAGCATAAAAACTATTAGCCCTAAAAGCTAAAAAAAAAAAGTTAGCGCTTTAGTAACGAAAAGGCTAAAGTAGCCTAAAAATAGTTCCTGCTAAGTAGCTTAAAAAGCAGATAAAATAAATACTAACTAAGGTTAAAAAGGCATAAAAAACGCGACCCTTAAAGCCTTAGTAGCTAAATAAGCACTATATAGTTTAATAAAAAAAGTAAAAAAGGCGAAAAAGTCTAACGCTATACTATAAAATAATACTAGATATATAACACTATAAGTAATATATAGTAGGAAAGCCGCAAGGGCACTACTAAATAGTAGCGCGTAGGTAAACCTAATATTCTATACATTTATTAAGGAAAACTAAATTCTTTAGCAAATAAAAAATACTCTATATAAGTTAATAATAATAAACAAAAATTTAGTGCAATTTAAAAACAGAACTATATATATAGAAACTAAACTAAGCATCCTAAGTATAGAAAAGTATTAGAAAATAATAAGCTTAGATATTACAATAACAGGTTAATATAAAATAATTTTAGGAATAATTTTAGGAATACTTTAATTAAGAAAGAACAACTTAATAATAAACTGGAAATTTAATAGTTTATAAATATAGTTAGAAAGCAAACTAAAAGGCACCCCGCGCCTAAATAGCAATTCTAAGTAAAATATAAAAGTTAATTTAATTTCTAGATAAGGTATAAAAAAGCCCGCAGAAATAAACAGGCGATTAGCTAGTACTAGTATTAACCTAAAAAATTAATAGTTTAGACTATTATAATAGCTAAAAAAAAAGTTTCTAGTACTAAAAGCCTATAAAGAATTTAGCAAAATTTTTACTAAAAAAGTTAAAACAGCGTTACTAGTATATTAACCTAAAAATTATAAAATACCCCTAATTTTAGGAATATTACCTAAGCATAGACTAATATATCTACTTACCTAAAAAAAGCTTAAAATATTAGATAATTACCTAAAAAAAGACTAAAAAAGGGATATATTTAGCTAAGTAAATTACCTATAAAATACCTAGTTATATTTATAGTAAAAAAGGACAGAAGGTTATAACTTTACGTAAATTACCGCTATTTTAATAGTATTACAATAAAAAACAGATACTTATTACCCTTAATTTTAGAATTAAAGGATTACTTATATAAAGTAAAGTACTTTATAAAGCTAGACCTATAAAATAGTTACTATTTTATAAAAATTAAAGAGGGCGAAGAATAGAAGATAGTATTTTAAATAAGATACGAACACTACAAGTATATAGTTATGCTATTTAAACTTACTAACGTACTAGCAATATTCTAAGCACTAGTAAACTTAGTACTAAAAAAGTACTTAAATTAGTTTATAGTAGCTTATTTAAATAACATCCTAATATACTTAGAAATGCTAAAAGAATATAAAAAATATATTAAAAAAGTATTATAAAAACTTGCTAATAATAGACTTATAGTAAAACTAGAAAAATGCGAATTTATAGTATTATTATTATTATTAAATTCTATTACGCTGGTGTAGCTCCCGTTAGGGTCTATACAGCTGTTCTATCTAGGCTAGTTTATAAGGAGAAACCGTTTGCTGCCATGCAGCGTTCGAATAAAAACCCCGTCCTTTGCAGTATATAGCGCTAAGCGCTCTTTTTATTATTATATAGCTGTTAGGAACACGTGGTAGATCTATTAAGTCCACTACAGAATAAGCTATTATAATGCGTTTTCCTAAATCTGTCCGGGTTTTGCAGTCCAGGCATATTATATCTAGCTAGCTAAATATATAGCAAGTTGCAAATATAAAGCTACCTGCCTAGCTTCCTTGCTACAGTTTTCTACACGGAGTGCTTCTACGGTGTCCGGCCCAGATTAAACTATCTCCCGCCTGTATATACCTGATTTGCTCCTTAAGCCTATCTTGCAGCTTACCTCTGCCTTTTAATAGACCGACACGCATATCCGTTCTTTCGGGCTATATAGACAGTGTTACCAGCGAGGTGTTAATTCTCCTCCCTATATAATAGCCGCTAGTAAAATAGGAAGGCTGTAAAGAATATATATACTTCCCGTTCTGCAGAGGTGCTGTATAGGCCTAGCCCACGCAGCCGTGTAAAATAGAAAGTATGCATATATACTCCCTACTATATCCTCGCTATATAGAGGCACTGTATAAGCCGGAGCTTATATAGCCGTGTATAAAAGAACTAAAATAGGAAGAATACATGCATACTCTATATACTTCCTATTCCACCAGCGCCTATTATAAGTCCACCAGGCATCCGTAAAGGCCTGGAGCTGACTATCGCTGCTATTATATACCACGCCCTACAGCCGCCAGCCCGGGCACTGGCAGCCCCTTCGTATTACCTGTAACGCTTTTATAACAACAGGCCGACCGTGTTTTGCAGATAAAAGGTTACTATAATAACTTAACGCCGCGCAGCTATTGCCCTTTATTGTCTACTAACTAAACCGCCACTATTCTTGCTCTTACTTCCCTAGTTCTTCTAGTTCCGGTATTATCGGGTTGCAGATATAAGGGCTTCCAACGTGGCCGGTATAGAGGTGTTCTATTATCCTATTAAAATAAAGACCTATCGCTTTGCCAGCAGATGCAGGCACTGGGTGTGGCCCTAGGTTGGTATCCTAGGTAATAGGATATCGGATAGTTATAGACGATAACCCTCTATTTGTTTTCCTGTTGTCTATAGATATTAAGTTTAGTAGTAGTAAGCTGCTAAAACCCGTGAAAACTCTGCTATTCTGGCGGCGTTAAGGACGACGTTTCTAAAGACGACCTCTAGCTACAACGCAACGCCGCTGCACCAGTAATAAACGTGATTCTCACTCTCGTACGGGCCTTGCGGTTCGAACGAGACGGAAAGGAACGCCCGTACGATAATACGGGTCGAATCACGATTTTGGTGTTCCTTAAATTTATAGTATAAGTAACCAAATTTCTAGAATATATTATTAGCCCAAAATATATAGAAATAGAAACAGGCAAAATAAGTTTAATATTAAAATAGCCAGCACTAAAAAATATAAAGAAGTTATAATTTTTTCTAGGCTTTACGAATTACTATTAACAGTTTATTAAGGGTTACTTAAAAATAGCTAAACCACTTACTAGAATAATATAAAAGGATATTAAGTTCGCATAAACTAAAGGGGCCTAAAAGGTGTTTAATAACCTAAAAAAGAAATTCTCCTTAAAACTAGTATTAGCGATATTTAACCTAAAAAGGCCTATTACTATAAAAATAGACGTATTAGATAAAGTAGTAGACGCTATAATAAACTAACCTAATAGTAAAAGAAAGCTATACCTAATAGTATTTTACTTAAGAAAGCTAAGCCTAGCGAAATTAAACTATAACGTTTATAATAAAAAACTACTAGCTATAGTAAAAGCTTTTAAATAGTAGAGAGTTTACCTTAAAGAAGTAAAACACATAATATAAGTATATATAAATTACAAGAATTTAGCGTATTATACTACTATAAAGAAGTTAAATCGCTAATAAATAAAATGGTTAGAACTATTAGAATTCTATAACTTTAAGATAACCTATAAAAAAGGTATAAAGAATGCCTAAGCTAATACTTTAAGCAAAAAACTAAATTATATAAAGGGTAGCTCTAAAGAGACCCCTGCTATACTTTAAGAAAACACTCTAAAATACCTTAAATTTAACTATATATAGGTAGCAACTATATATAGGGTAAACCTAGATATAGAGTAGGATAACCAAATTAAAAAAGCGCAGAAAAGCGACCTATAGTATAAAAAAGTGCATTATAATACAACAACTTTAGACCTAAATTTAAGAAACCAGGCTACTATATAAGTTTATAGCGGAATATACTACTTTAAGGGACTAGTATATATACCTATAAAGCTAAAAACAGAGCTTATAACGGAATTTTATAGCGTACTAGCGCATAGTTATTAAGAAACTAGAAAGACCTTAAAATATTTAACTAGGAACTTCTACTTTTCTAAAATAAGGAAGATAGTAAAAAAGATAATCGCAAAATACAAATGCGCAAAAAATAAGTTAGCAAAACACGCGCTATACAAATTAATAAAAAGCCCGTTAATACTAGAAAGGGCATAGGAATTAATAGCGTGGGATTTTATTATTAAACTACTAAAATTTATAAAACCTATAATAGAAACGAAGTACGACGCTATACTAGTAATTACGAATAAATTAACTAAGTATAGATACTTTATACTATACTAAAAAGCATTAATAGTAGAAGATCTGGCCTACGCTTTCCTAAGAATAGTTATAAGTAACTATAAATTGCTAAAAGAAATTATATTAAACCGTAATAAGCTGTTTATATTAAAATTTTAGTAAACCCTAATAGTATAACTAAGCACTAAGTTTAAGTTATTTACAGTATTTTACTTGCAAATAAATAAATAAATAGAAAGACTAAATTAAACTTTAGAGTAGTACCTATAATGCTATATTAACTATAGGCAAGATAATTAGGTAAAGTTACTTTTAATAGCATAGTTCGCCTATAATAGTGCATCTACGAAAATAATAAAAGTATTGCTATTCTTTATAAATTACGGATTTAAGCTAAAAGTATACTAAAAACCGTAAAAGGACACAGTAAAGGCTTAGATAGCTATACTTTTAGTTAAAAATATTAAAAAATTGCAAAAGTAATTAGCAATAGGCGCTGCTAAATGTACACCCTATATTTACTCGGTGTACACCCCTTTTCTACTCCGTATACACCCTTTTTACGTCTAATCTTCTAATTAGTCCGGAGGGCTCGGAGGAAGCTCCGGCGCTTAATTCTTACGCGCATTTATATAAAATAGGAAGGCTGTACAGCCTCACTATTTTATTGTATATTCTTACCGTTTCCGTAAGGCTATATATATAGGCCAGCTATATATAAGGCCTTACGTGAGGCCGTACGTAAGGCCGTACGTAAGGCCGTACGTAAGGCCGTATATAAGGCTACTTATAGCAAGGCTGTGCAGTATACCCGTTTTACTATATATACTTCCCGTTTCCTACAGTGTATATAGGCCGTTATATTACTACCTACGTGCCTATATGCCTATAAGTATGCTAAAACAGTTAAATCCTTACCTTATTACGGCCTCTCTGTATTAAACCTAGCCCCCCTATATTGCCGCCGCGCCTTCCTAGCTATCCTAATCTATTAACCCCTCTATATACTGCTCGTATAATGCTATCTAATATTAGAGCTCCTTATAAGGAAGCAGCGCTGGCGCTGCCTAAGGCTAAGGAGCTAGCTAAGGCTAAGGAGCTAGCTAAGGCTTAGGATAAGCGCTATTATAACGCTGCGCAGCCCCTTTCCGTGGTGCTGCCTTTTTCCTAGATGCCTTATCCTTTGCACTAGGCGGCCGGCCACGCTTTTTAGGTGCAGCAGTAGATGTAGTAGTAGGTGCAGGCATAGGTGCGGCAGTAGGGGGGGGCCTAGGTATTACTGCATGCTTAAACTCGGGCGGATTAGTAAATAAATTGTTAAATTCCGTGATAGCTAGTGTAGCGGCCGACTAAGGAGCACTCTAAGTAATAGGAGCTGGACGGGGGGCTACAAAAATAGGCGGTCCTGGCGGTGGAACTATCGGCGTGCGTCCTGTAGGTATACCTGTAGGTCTAGCTGCCGCACCTGTGCCTATAGTAATCTTAAATCTTAATAGCTCTTGCTGCGTATTATTGTACGTATAATAGCCTCTCCTTGCAATAGTAGGCCGGCCGCGCCGGCGCTTAATAATAGCAGGATCCTCTATATTCTTAAAAGGCCTAAAAGGAATAGCTAGCTAATATCCTCCTGGCCGAACAAACTACTAATAGTAATCTATCTCTTCCGGTTGTATATAGAGCACCGGATCTAGCCGATTTGCAAGCGCTTAGTATAGAGGATTATACAGTTTATGCGCACACAGAATACTATAGATAGACTTAAATATTTAAGTATAATTAAGTAGGTTATATTTATTTAATTTAGCCTTTTAGAGCTGCTTCTTAAGGAGAATAAGCGCCTGCGGCGTTACCTTTTAATATAGGTTACGGAATTCGGGTTCTTTAACATTATGCGGAGTATAGGCGTAATATCTAGCTATTTTATCTTTAAACTTAGACCTGGAGTTAAGGATAAAGTTCTGTATATTAAGGAGAATATTAAATAGATAGCTAGTTAACACCTAAAGAAAGCCCTTAAGTAGGCCGTGCAAGCCCTTATTTCGCGATATAACTCTGTAAAAAATCAAATCAGCATTATATATTTCTGCTACTTCCTTATTTCTTAGTTATTCTTTAAGCTATACTCTTGTCCTCTTTAGCGCTGCCTATTTAGTATATATATAGACCCTGTGCAAAGTTTAGGCATTAAATTTAGATATCTTAGTATTAAGAAAAATTACTTATATAGTACTAAAGTGCCGCACCTTACAGGTGTAGCAGGTGGCCTAATTCCACCTATATAGCCACTACTTATTCTCTATATATATTACCAGGTTAGGGCGCTCCTTATAGTTATTAAGTAGCTTCTTCTAAGCCTTATTAAATTAAGCTATAACTTCCAGCTTTATTATAGCGGTCCAACGGGTAAGGAACTGCCCCTTTTTCTCCTGTTCCTTCTTCTAAATAGCTTCCTTCTTTTTATCTAATATAAGCGCAGGTAGTGCGCTACCTGCAGCGTATATAGGTTCCTTTTTATACACTTTAGCTAGTTTAGTAACAATATTTTTTTTAATATACTATACATAGAAAAGGCGCGCGACCGTAGGCTATTATTAATATAGTGTGTTCCTTAGAGCTTATTCTTTATCCGTTAAGAAAACGCGTGGAATAAGAGAATAGCGCTTAAAGAGCTCGAAGAGCTGCAGTACTACCTAGTTATAGTTCGCCTCCTTTTCTTTTAGCAGGAAATAATAGGCAATTTTAAAGTTGTTGCTAGTACACGTGACGCCGGTAATATACAGGAAGGGTATACTAAATCTATTAGTTTTATAGGTGTAATCCAATAGAATAACGTCGTGATTAGCCCGTAGGATCTTAATAGAATCCGGATAGGCAAAGAAGAGGTGTTTAATTCAGTTCTACTTATCTTTTATAAAGTTATATATATACTTCCTATTACGGCCGTTAGGTGCTAGGAATATAGAGGTTTCTAACGTATAGAGGAGCGCCTAGATAGGCGTAAGGCCGCCGAGAAGCTTGTTCCTATACCGGGTGCGCTTATTAGTAATATCGTGCGCCGTAATAGTAACCCCTTTCTTTAACAGCTTTATATACATCTTATTAGGCTTTATTCCGCTTAATATATCTATTTAAATAAGGGTATTTATAGATACCGAGCGCTTCCTATTACAGGCGGCTGCTGTAGGTTTAAGTATAGTGTTATAATTGTTATAAGCTTCCTCTACCGTCTCCTATAGCTAAACACGTAAGCTATTAACTCTAGGAGGCTGCTAAGTAAGCGTACCGCTTATCTTACAGTCTACTTTATTAGTAGACGTACTGCGCACGCGTGTATAAGACTCTCTAGTACCTCTAAAGCAGTATTAGTACTATATTTTCCTTATTTCCTTCGTCTTTCTGTCTGGTTTTAAACGGAACTTAATAAGCCCGTAGCCCTGCGCCTTTATATACTTTCTAAGCACTTCCTCGGCTTTATCTAGCGTACAGTAGGACTGTAGCGGTGGTGGTTTAAGGGCTATAGTAAGTGTATTAAGGAAGTTAAGGATTAGGATATAATGCTTTATAGCCACGCCGCACTTAGAGAGAGTATTTGGAATTAGTAAGAAACGTAAGCGAGCGAATCGGAGGCCCCGGAGCACTCCTCCGGACCAATTAGAAGATCAGACGTAAGAAGGGTGTATACGGAGTAGAAAAGGGGTGTACACCGAGTAAATATAGGGTGTACATTTAGCAGCGCCCTTAGCAATAGATATTTAATTTTTAGCGCTAAAATTAGCTAGGTACTATAATAAGTATAGAAGCGTGCCACCTACCTTAAAAAGGGGGGATAAAGTCTACCTACTTAGAAAAAACATTAAAATAAAACGACTAAGTAGTAAACTAAACTAAGTTAAAATTAAACTATTCGAAATTAATACCGTTATTAGTAAAGTAAACTATAAGCTAAAACTACTGCTAATAATAAAAATATACTTAGTATTTTACGTATTTTTATTAGAACCCGTACCTAAGAACACTAGGCTAAATAAAAAAGCTATAGTAAAAAATAATAATAAGTACGAAGTGAAAAAAATCCTAGATTTTAGAATTAAGGATCAGCAAATTAAGTACCTAATTAAATAAAAAGAATACTATACTACAAAAAATTTATAGGAACCGGCTAAAAATTTAATAAATTGCTAAAAGTTACTTCTAAGATTTTATTAATAGAACCTAAAATAACCTAAAATAACGGCAATAGCGTACCCGTTAGACTAAAAAAAATTAAGCGAATTACCTAAAATTATAAAGGTAAAAAAAAACGTGAAGTTTAATAGCAAAATAGCCTTATATTTAACAAGTTCTCGTTTTTTTTAATTAGCCTTTTTGCAATTTTCTTATTTAAGCTCCTTTAAGGTTTAGAACCCTAAATAAAGTAAGTTACCCTTATAATAATTTAAAAGCTCCTCTTATTTTTTAAAACACTTAATTTTAGAGTTAAACGTCGCAAAATAAGACGTTATTATAGTAAGGGTATAAATAGCCGCCTAATAAGCTTTATAAGCCGCCTACTTATTTATATAAAGTTTAGCACGCGCAGCATTTATATAAGTAACTAAAAGAATTAGGAAACTAAAAGAAATAGAGTTTTAAATACCTATAGTTAGCCGCAAAAATACTACTAACATTGTAGTAAGCGTAACCGCAATATATACATTTTTTATAACGGCCTAACGCCGCTAAAAGCACCTTATAATTAAGACTATAGTTTTAATAAAAGGAATAGGAAGGCATAAAAATCCCTAAAAACGCGATGCAAAAACTTAGAATTAAATATTATTTAACTTTAGTTAGTATAATAGAAGAAGGACAATATAGTAATAATATAAAACCTATAAGCGGGGCATCGCCGGCTATTTATTTAAGGGAAACTTACCCTAGCACAATTATTAAATTAATAAGTTTAAAGGGAGGAAATAGTATTATAAGTACAGCCTAGAAGGAGACACCGCTAAACCTTAAGAATAAGTATTTTAGGCAGATCTAAATACTAAAGATTCTATAAAATAAGGTAGTATAGTGGAACGAATATTACGAAATAAAAGTTATATAATAAATTATAAAGAACTATAATAAATTAGAGGACAATCTAACGCGATCTAAAAAGTAAAATTATAAAAAGTTATAATAGATCTAAGCAAGATCTAGCGTAATTTAAAATAATCCAATAAATTTCTTAGAAGCTAGTTTTATACTTAAAACACGGTTTTTACCTTCTTAAATAGTTTGTATTTATCTTAAGATTTTTTAGTACTTATACTATTAAAGAGTAACTTCGTCTTTACTCTTTACCTTTTAACTTTACTATTAACTTTATAATTAGACAAATCCCTTAACGATTTACGCTACTTTATATAATAAGTAATTATAGTTTTAGACTTAAATATATATAAGATAGGACAAAACGTTATATAATATAACATTTTAGGCACTAAAATAGAGATACTCTAGAAATATATTTAGAAGTACCTTAGATAAGGCTAAATTAGACTATTTACGTCGCCTGCAGGCGTACCTATTTTATTTATAAAGAAAAAGAATAGAGGGCTATAGCTCTGCGTAAATTATAGGGGACTTAACGCTATTATAATTAAGAATTGGCACCCCCTTACACTAATTTAAAAAAGTTTAGACCGCTTTAGGCGGGCAATAATTTTCTTTAAACTAAATTTACGCGATGCGTACTATTAAATTCGGATTAAGGCTAAAGATAAGTAAAAAACGGCGTTTTAAACTAAATACGGCCATTTTAACTATACTATAGTTTCTTTTAGCCTTACTAACGCTCTAGCGGTCTTTTAAAGCTATATTAACTTAGTATTATTTAATTTACTTAATATTTGTTGTATTATATACCTTAATAATATATTAATCTATTTTAAGTTGGAAGAAAAATATATTAAGCACGTTAACCTAGTCTTATTTAAACTAAGGCAGTATAAGCTATATACTAAGCTTTTTAAGTATAAGTTCTATAAGAATTGCATTAGGTTTCTAGGCTATATAGTAACGCTAAAAGGTATTATAATAGAGTTAGAACGGGTTAAAACGGTCTAAAACTGGCCGGAACCGACCTATATTTGTAATATTCGTATATTTATCGGCTTCGCGAACTATTATTAGCAATTTATTAAGGGCTTTTCCTAAATTACAGCACCCTTAAATAAGCTAATAGAAAAGTGGGTAGGTACTGCCTCTAGCGGATAGAAATAGCGCTAGAAAAAGTTAATTTCTATAGTTATTAAACCTAAGGCTATTGCAGCCTTTAAGGAATTAAAGTAATCCTTTCTATTAGGAATAATTTAACCTATTTTAGGTTAAAAAAGCCTATTTAGCTGGAAACTAACGCGTTAAAGTTTACTATATTAGTAATTTTAAGCTAATAAGCCCCTAATAACATAAAACGCATAGTTTAAAAGCTAGTTACTTTTTTTTTTACGCAAGATAACTTTTACTAAAAGAAACTACAATACGCATAATAGTAAAATACTAGCAATTATAGCCTTATTTAAGGCCTAGCGTTACTACCTTAAGGGGGCCTAATACTAAATTAAGCTTTATTTAGACTATAATAACTTCTGCTAGTTTATATTAATTAAGGTTTTAACTAAAAGGTAGGTCTGCTAGGCGGAATAGCTTGCACTATTTAATTTCCATATTATTTACTGTAAAGAAACCGAAAATTCCGCAAATAGGCTTTTAAAACGGCCTAATTACGAAAATCCCGAAAATACTAAACTAAAAGGGTCTAATAGCGCTAATAACGGAATTTTTTCCTAGTTTTTAGCCTAAATTAACCTAAATTAGCCTAGTTTAGCTAAAATATAGTAAGTTAACGCTATTAGCGCTAAGTTAAACTTATACCCTAAAACTTACCCCCTACTAATAGGCAGAACGGCTAAAAATAGCGAAAAAAAGCCGCTTAATAACTAAATTCTAGAAGCTTACCTAGGAGATGCCTATATACGATATATAGTAATAGTAATAGGCGCACCTATAATAGAACGCCCTAAGTAGGCTAGCTAATAGTTAAAATTAAACGGATTTTTACTTTATAAGGGTAAAGTCTATATTCCTAATAGGGTCTATTTAATAGTAATGAAATTAAGCTATAATAACCTACTAGTAAAATATTTTATTATAAAAAAAAATACTACAGCTACTATAGCGCTAATTCTACTAGCTAAAGATACTATTAAATATAAAGAACTATATTTTTACTTACTAAGCCTGCGCGTAAAGCAAATTAACTAAATATAAGTAATTTAGCGTCTATACTTTCCTCCTAATTTTAATAGGGCCTTAGAAAAACCTTATACTTAACTTTATTATAGAACTGCCCCTAAGGTCCTATTAGGGCTAGTTCTATAATAGTATCCTTATAATTATAGACCGTTTTACGAAAATAGCCTATTATATTCTAACTAGGGCTAATATAAAGGTAAATAACCTAGCCGAAGTCTTTTTTTAAAAAGTTATATAACTACACGGCGTCCTAGAGTCTATTATATTAAACCAGGGCACTTTATTTACCTCTAACTTCTAGAGCACCTTTTATTACTTTTTTAGGGTATAAAGAAAACTTTTAACTGCCTTTTACCCTGAACTAGATAAATAGATAGAAAGGCAAAACTAAACGCTAAAATAGTACTTACGGATCTACTCTAATTATAAATAAAATAATTAAACCTAATTACTACTATAAGCCGAGTTTACATATAATAATAGTATATACTAGGTAACTAGGGCTACTCTATTTTAATTAGTATATAGAATAAATTTAAGTCTAGGCGTTTAGCCTAAAAAGGAACTTAAAAAGAGAAAATTACGCTAAAAAAAGCGAATTTTACCTAAAGCCGAGGAAATTATAGCATAATTAACCTAAATTTAGGTAAAGGCGACTAAAAGCCTCTAAAAAGCCCGAGAATACTAGCTATAGTACTTAAATAAGGATAAAAAGGGTAACCTAACCTAAAATAACGCCTATTTTACGATTAGAAATAAGGTTTACCTTAATACGCGTTAGTATAAAATAACCTAAAAAAAAAATAGATTACAAATGTTTCGGCCTATATATAATATTAGCCTAAATTAGGACGCAAGCCTATAAACTAGGCCTATTCTAGTTACTTGCAATTTATCCTATTTTCTACGTTAGCCTTTTAAAGCTATATAGGCTAGATAATAAGTTTTAAAAAAGCTAAGCCGCTTCTATAAAAGTAGTTAGCTAAAAGGGTGATAATATTTATAAGGTAAATTATATTATAGAGAAATAATAAGATAAAGACTACTAGCTCTATTATATTAGGTGGAAAAAGTATAAATTAGAGAATAATATGTAAAAGCCTGCGATAAATATTAGCACTCTAGCTATAAAAGCGTTTAAAAAGCGCACTTTAAGCTAATTTAGCCCAAAAAAAACTAAGTTAGGAAAAAACCCGCAAGTTATAGAAAATTTAATTAGGCGCGATTAAAAACAACCTCCTAAAAAAAGGAAAATATAATAGTAATATAATCCTACCTAAATTCTCCTAGAAACGCAAGATATTATAATAAAGCTTAATTTTTATAAAGTGAAAGCCCTTAGCTAAGTAAGTTAACTAAAATATTAATAATTAGCAAAAAGTATAAGGGAAAAAAAGCGGCTAATTTAGCTAAATTAGGCCTAATTTAGGCTAATACGGGCAAATTAGGGCATGCTTTTACTAATTTAAATAATTTAGGATTAAGCTACCGCAATTGCGGACTTATAAAGGTAAATTTATTTACCTAGTTAGTAGAGGGGTATTTTTAACCTAGAACTCCTAAATATAATACCCGTAGGCCTAATTACGCCCTATCTACCCTAAAAAAAACTAGCCACACCTAAAGGAACCTAAAAGGACTAAAAATAACTAAAATAGGCTTATAAAAAATTAAGCTATATTAGTTCTATTCCTATTTAACTAAGTAAAGCTAGAAGTAGTAAAAGTAGGGGTAATTTAGTCTATTTAGGTAAAGCGAGCCTTAAGCTAGTCTAATTTAGTTTTAGCTAAGGCCTTTTAGGTACCCTTAGCTAAACTTTACTTAGTATAGGCCTAGTTAAGTAAGCTAAGCTAAGTTAAGTTATTTACGGCTTAAATTTAGTTAAGTTTTATAAGAATAGTAGCTATTAGATTACTAGTAGCCTATTTACGCGAAGTACTGGCCGTATAACGGCGCTATAAAAAGGATTAGCCTAATTCCACCTAATTTAAATTAATCCAGCCTAATATTTACTATGCTAGGTTGCTCTTTATTCGCGAAAAATAAGTTAGCGCTGTCCTACTTTAAGTTAGGCGTAAATAGGCCCTTTTTAGCCTTAGTATATAGGGTAGCAACTATTTTAGTGTTATAAAACTTAGAGTACCTAAAATAGAGTAAAGTCTTAGAGTTTCTGCAGAACTTAATTTATAAACTGCTATAACTACTAAAATTAGCAAGAGTTAGTAGAATTTAGGGCGGTTTAAGTAACTCTAGGCCTTTTTAGGCTCACTTAAATATATTTGCTGTAGCCCTAGTAATTATAAAGCGAATTTTATTTTATAGGGCTATATTAGCTATAGCTATGCCTAACGCTATAGCCTTATTCTAAAACTTCTTAATTTTAGGCTTATAGATAAACTTGCAGGTAAATAGGGCTAAAAAAATTAAACTTGTGGTTAAATTAATCGCGTTAGCCTTTACATTACTAAAATAAGCTAGATTTACGCTATTAGTTTTAAATAAAAGATTAATAACTGCAGTAATAGCTTTTCCGGCCTTAGTAGGAAGCTTTAAGTTTAATTAGCTTATTCTAGGCCTATTTAGGCTATTTAGGGCTTACCTAAATATAATTATACTTTTTATTACTATATACGCCCAAACAGGCTATATACTAGAAAGCCTTGCCTATATTACTAAAGTAATAGCCGTATTTCTATAAAATAAAAAAATAAGGCACTAGATAGTACCCTTTAAGGACGTCTAAAATAATTATATTCTAGTAGTGCTAGCACGGATTATAAAAGGCCTAGCTAAACTTAAGTAAGGCCTTTTAAAACTTAGTAAAAAGTTTTCCGGATATATTAGGCCTGTCTAAGTTAATATAGGCTATTTTAGGCTATTTAGACTTTAACTTACTAAAAGTAGATTAAAGTAGTTAAAAATAAGGAAATTTAGGCGGGTTTAGGTTAGTTTAGGCTAATTCTACTCTTTTTAAACCTTTCTAGAATTGGCTTTTCCTTTAGTAAAGGAAAAAGGTAATAGAGGATAACAATAGGCGATAAGCTTAAGATCTTGCTAGCTATACTTCTACTAACTTATTTAGCCCTAGGAATAGTAGAGACGACTTTTATAGATTTTAATAATATTTCGCCTTTTATATAACTTTCTATGCAATTAAGGACGCTTGTATAAAAAAAAGGAAATTTTATTATATAGGCTATAAAAAGGGGCCTTAGGTTACGTGCCCTAACTAGGCCTAAATATATTTAGCCTAAATTAGGCCAGGTTAGCCCTTTCTACCTTAGTTTAGAGTAATTTAGGTTTAGTTAGCCCTTATAAAAAGGGCTCGGGCCCCTTTAAAAGGGGGCTAGCGGTTTGTTAATAAATTGCCCTAGAATTACTCTTCTATATAGTATATTACTCTACCTATTAGTATTAACCCCTTTTTAACACCTATATAAAGTAGGGTAAGCTTATTTTTAGTATAACTAGATTTAGCAGTGCTATAGATAGTTAAAGTAAAATACACTAATTTAGACTAATTTAAATCTACTTACCTAGATTTATCTTAATTAATACCGCCTTATTGCGTAAGGCCTTAAAGTAATTTAACTACTTTTAATTCTTTATAAAATGGTCTATATAGGCCTAGTAATAGTGGAAAGTTTCTTTATTAGGCTTAAACCATTTAATATTAAGCAAGTTAACCCTATTAAAAATATTATCCTTAATTAGAATTAGCGCGGCTATATTAGCGTTAAAAAGCGCGAATTTAAAGATCTCCTTTATTAGTCTAATAATAGCGTTAGTAATAGCCTTAGGGACTTAAAAACAAATTAAATTAATATAAATTTAACTATTTTAGAGCAATTCTCTACTTACCTAGTTGTATTTATTTAAGTAACCTAAATATAATATATACTTACAACAACTAGTCTAATTACTAAAGTACTTAGTATCCTAGAGGCGGACTACTAGGTAGGGGGTAAAATTACCTAGGCCCTTCTCTTCTAAGGTAGCGACCACTTTATTAAAGTAGTAATAGTAAGCGTTAAAATTAGGCCGGGTTAGTTTAAGGGCCTTACTTTTTATTTACTTTACACTAATTCCGCCCGCTATAGTAAGGGCTAAAGTAAAATAGGGCAAATTAGGCTAGGTTAGCCTAGGTAAAAGTAGTTATAGAAAAGTTAATTAAGTAGTAACTAAACGTAAGCGCTAAAGGCAATAGTACTAAAAAGTAGTTTAAATTAGTTTAATTTAGTCTAGGAAGCTCTAGCTAAACCTAAGGGCTAATAAAAGTTACTAAAAAAGTATATATATAGACCTTTAGAAAAGGCAAAAAGTATATAGAGGTATTAGGGGCAAAAGTATAATAGGCCGCAAAATATATACCCCGCACTAACTAATTAAGCGAGCGACGCTTTTATTAGCTAGCTGCGTATATAAACTACTAAAATTATATTACTAGTTTATTTGCTATATATTTAAGGTTATTTACTTAAAAAGGAAAAATATTATTATATACGTTTTTTAAATTGCGCCTAATACTAAAGCTGGCCCGCTTTTAGCCTAGCTTAAAGCCTATTAGCCTAAATTAGACTAGCCTAGACCATGCTAGCCCTCTAGCGTTAGGGCCTATGCGCCTAAGGCAGCTATAAAATAAATAGCTAGTTTCCCCCTCTTTTTTAAAAGGGTAAGTAGTTTATTTTTAACCTAGTTTAAGTATATATAGCTCTTGCCTATTGCCCACCCTTTTTAATTTAATATATATATTCTATCTCTTTATCTTTATAGGTATAGTAATGCTAAATTTTTAGTAATAATACAAGCCTATTACTTTTAGAAAACCTATACTATACACCTACTAAAGGAATGCCTTCTTTCCGCTAGTAAGTATTAAACCAACGGATTTCTCCTTAAAGGGTTATATTAAGGATTTTTAGGCTATTTATATAAATTTATACTATATAATTACTACTTTATTACTACTACTTTAGCTACTTAATAGCTCTTTTCTATACTTTTACCCTTTTTAAAAACTAGCAATATAAATAGCGCATTTTTCTATAGTAGTTAAGACGCGCTGTTAAGGTAAAATCTATTATTAATATTATATAAGCCCTAGGCGGAGCCTAACTTACACTTTTTTAAAAACTAAACTACTTACCTAACTAATTTAGGGTAGTATGCATAAATTTTCCTTTAAAAATATATAAATAAAAATATATTAAAAGTGCCTATAAAGACTTAAATCTATTATTAGCTTTATATAACTCCCGGTTTTATTAGCTTAGCTAGATGTTTTTACTAAAAAAGCTAAAGCTATTATTATTTTTATATAACTTCCTATTTTATTAAACTTAGCCTAGGGTTTTTACTAGAGCTAGATTTATTAGTAATTTTATGCCACCCTTAGTTTTTACTTAACTTAGCTGCTATAGCTAAAGGAAATTTAAATTTTATAGGAAATAATTGTAAGAGTAAAACTATATTAAAAAATAAATGCTTTTTTTGCAGGCAATATACCCTTACTTACTAACTTACTACTTTACTTTAATCTATACTACAACCTTATTTTATAAAAGCGTTATTTTCTTACTATTTTTACTTTTCTTTTTTTATTATTTTTTTTTAACTTCCACGCCTTTTTATACTTACTTTAATTGGGCCCCTATTTCGCCTATAAGGTATTTTTATGCACGTATTAACGTTTACGCATATATAAGCCCTACTTACTTCCCTTAATTTTTATTTTAAACTAATAATAGTATAGCGCTTTTTAGGTACTTTAATAGTAATTTTCTTTTTTACACTCTCTTTATTATAATAGATAAAACGTTTATTTCTTATTTTTACTGCTCGAACTATAATAGCCGCTTATTTTTTCTGCTATTTAATTTAAAAGACTTCTATTTAGCTATAACGTATTCCACAAGCGAGCCGTCCACCTAAGCGAGCCGTCTACTTTATTATAAAAACGCGACGCGTTAACTTCCAACTACTATACGTCGACAACACAACGTGCAATCAATATAAAATAAAGGTCGAATATGTATAGCTATCGCAGCAATCAATCAGCAGCAATTTAAAAGCGAACGGCGCGCTATTACGATATATAACGTACCCAGAAGCACACTTCGAGATCAACGCGCTGGAACGACCCCACGACGCGATTCTAAGCCTAATTCGAAGAAGCTTTCCAAGCTGGAGGAATTAGTTGTTGTTCAATATATACTCGACCTGGATTCGCGAGGATTTCCGCCCAACCTATATACTGTACAAGAGATGGCCAACAAATTGCTCGCCGAGCGCGCCGCCGGCCACGTTGGCAAGAACTGGCCAGAGAACTTTATTAAGCGAACACCTAAGCTTAAAACATAATTTAATTAAAAGTATAATCGTTAGAAAGCTTTATATAAGGATCTAAAGGCAATTAGCGATTGGTTTAAGCTTATATATAATATAAAAGTAAAGTATAGTATTCCAGATAAAAATATATATAACTTTAATAAAGCTAGCTTCTAAATAGGCGTTATTTTAACTAGTATAGTTATAATAGGCTTTAAGTAGTATAATTATCCAAAATTAATACAGCTAGGTAATTGCGAATAAATAATAATAATCTAAGGAGTTAATGCCTGTAGATAGGCTATCCCGCTATTTATTATTTTTTCGGGTAAATATTACTTTTCTATATAGTATAAGGGTAATAATATACTACTAAACTAGGTTATAGCAGTAAGTAATAATAGCTAGACAACGAATAAGCTTAGTATTGCCTGGCTGCAGTATTTTAATAAGTATATAAAGGATCGCACTATAGGTATATATTAGCTGCTAATTATTAATAGCTATAAGAGCTACTGCTCGCTTAAATTTAAAGAGATTTATAAGAAGAATAATATTATTACTTTCTACATGCTAGCGTATTTATTGCACCTGCTGCAGCCGCTTAATATTAGCTGCTTTACGCCGTTAAAAAAGGTATACGGGCGCTAAATTAAGGACTTAATACGCTACTATATTAACTATATTATAAAGCTAGAGTTTTTACTAGTATTTAAAGCAG
>NW_022985454.1:1126663-1149964 GCF_010093595.1 Mytilinidion resinicola | reverse complement strand
GGCTTAATAGGAATTAAAAATACTAAGTAACGCTTATAAGCCAGGCTTTTAATTAGCTTTAATTTATAATTATATTTAAAGGTATTAAAATAGCTTACCTATAGCAATTCTTAATGCGCTTAGCAGCCTTTCTAAAGGTGCTGCAATAATAATATATTAAGCCACGCTACTGCGTAATATAGTTGCCAGCCTTTAAAAGGTAAATAAAGCCGCTATAAAGCGTAAAACGCGCAAAAAGAAGCGGATTTAGAGAGAAAAAACTCTAATAATAGAAGCAGGCTCTTAAATAGCTGCTTAAAAGCTTAATAAGAACGCCTAAAGTAAAAGGCAGCAAGGCGGGGCAGATTCTAGCGGGAGCGCGCGGCGCTATAAACGCTGCGGCAAGCTAGGGCATAATATTTATACGTGTAAAAATAATGCAGAGGTTGCTGTAGATTAGGCTATAAGTTATATATAGTTAATATCTATTAGCGTTATAGAGCAATTAACGTTTAAGGCCGGTTTTTATAATAAAGTAGACGGCTTGCTTAGGTGGACGGCTTGCTTATAGAATACGTTACTAGCATTTATAATATTTAAAAGCATACTAAGGCCCTTTTTTCGCCTTTAGAGAATAGTATTTACAGCCGCTAATTTACTTTATAGAACCTATAAAAACAACTATATTAGTATAGCTGCCTACTTTAACTTTTTAATAGTTTTTGTTTTAAAGTAATACTACCCTAGTTTTCTTAGTGCTATAAGCCCCCTTTATATTTTTAAATAGCTTTTATTTACCTTATATATTATTTTATTTTAGCTAGTAGCTATAATTAATTATACAGATATTACTTATACTAAATAAGCTATATACTATTAGCTCTAAAGTTGCCATATTTTACAGTTTATTAGCTCTAGCTACTATATAAATTATTTACTACTAAACCTCTACTATATAAGGCTATATTATGCACTACTAAATTAGTAAATAAACGTTACTTTAGATTTCCTAAAGCAATATATAACGGGTTGTTTTTTCTATACTTTTTAAGTATTATACACTAAGGTAGGGTATAGGTTAAGTTATTATCGGGGTGTAATAGTTTTTAAAAGGTAAGGTAAAATCAATCTTAGGTATAAGACAGGGTTATTACTTTTAATAGGTAGTATTAAAGTTTTAAGTTAAATATAAGGTTTCTATTTATATAAAGGAGCGTCCTTATATATAAAAGCTCCGTCCTAAGAAATCTATATACTTGCTGTACTTGTCTATAAGCCGGGCGAGTCCGTCCTCTGCCTGCTTTTCTGTAAGTTTAATAAGCTAGCTTACTCCTGCTTACTGTAAGCCTCTTAAGCTAATATATAACCTTTTATTTTATAATATTCTATTCTTAGATTATTCCTATCTACTAGCAGTTTATAGGGGAATTTAGGATCCCTATTTATTCTATATATAACCTTTATAGTCCCGTAACTTAGTAGTAGTAATACCTAATTATCCTGCCTATAATTAATATAGTATTATAGGTACTATTCTAAAGTTTAATTAAGCCTTTTTATTTACCCGTCCGTTTAAGGGTAAAACGCCGTAGAAAGCTTATGCTTTGTTCTTAGTTATGCAGTAAGGGTTTGCTAGAATTTTAATATAAAAAGCTTATTTTAGTCTAAAATTATCTTCTAGAGTAGTCCGTAATTACTAATAATATACTTTAAGAACGCGTAGGCTAGATCTTCTGCTATTAATACTTTTTAGTAAGGGATAAAGTAGGTATATTTAGTTAATTAGTCCGTAATTACTAATATTGCGTTATACTTTATACCTGTTATAGGTTTAATAAACTATAGTAGCTTAACTATAAAGTCCTATATAATAGATTTCTATACTTTTTCTAGTATAGAGGGGCTCTTTATTAGCCTGTATAGTATATATTATACCAATTTATTTTTTATATACTTATATTTATATACAATTTTCTCTATTAGTTTCCGAAGTCTAGGGAAATAGAATATTCTTGCGATTTTTTCCCGTGTTTTTTCTACTTCCTAGTGCCTATACGCCGGTGTACTATAGAATTCCTTAATAAGCTCTTCTTATAAGGTCTTAGGTATAAATATTTTGTTTTATAAGGTAATAATACTATTCTAAATTTCTCTATACTTTTAGTTTACAGGTTTTAGGCGCAAACTTTACTAGTTATAACCTGCTAAATCCCGGCTTTTCTGGTCTAATTTCTGTGCTGCCTTAATTTATTTATACTACTTATTATCCTCTAATTAATAAGCAGCTGCTGCTTATATATAGTTAAATTTAAGGGTTTCTAGACTTCTCTTCCTAAGTATAAATTACCTAGTTTTTCCGGCTCCCTTTATATAGTCCGGCCTTCGGCTAAATATATCTATATAAGCGTTTTTAGATTCCTTTTAGTATATAATCCTAAAATTAAAGGTTTCTAGTTTTTCTAACTATTTTACTTATCTTCTATTTAACTTCTTAGTTATAGTAAAGTATATTAGATTCTTATAGTTTATATACACCTATATTATATATACTACTTTTTTAAGGTAAACTTTCTACTAACTAAATACTTCTACTATAGCTAGCAGTTCCTTATTATAGATGTTATAGTTTAGCTTAGCTAGGCTTAGCTTTTATAAGTAGAATGCTATAGGGTGCAACTTCCCTTATTTATTTAGTTAGTTAAGTATTGCTTTTAATACTTTATCTAATATATTACTTTTAATAGTAACTGGTTTCTATAGATTAAAGATTGCTAATACTAGTTTTAAGGTAAACTTATTACGGTAACCACCTGTAACACCTTACCTACTATAATTCGCCGATTACGTGTCTAGTCTAGCTCCTAGTCTAGATTATATCCTAGAACGTAGCCTAGATTACGTAACCTAGTCTAGGTTGTAGTCTAGGTTATAGACTAGATTACGTAGCGTCGTTACCTAATCTCGCACGGAGCTCGCAAGCTTATACTATACGTATATTCCGCCGGCATATCTTCTTCGCCGGCGCTCTCGATTTCCTATTCCTTATACAACGTCTTAATTCCCTATATAGTAACGTATTTAGCATCTAATTAAAGCTTCCTCCTAAGCTCTTAAACTCCTGCTTATAGCACTATTATAATATTATATTATATTAACCCTTACCTTTATAACAACCCTAAATAACCTAACTGCTATACTTCTAGAGCTAGTTACCTCTATAAAGGAACAGCTTACCGCAGTATAATCCTTATTCGCAGGAGCCCTATAAAACTAATAATCTGCCTTTATAAAAGAGATAGCAGCGTTATAAAAGGAAATTTCAACAATCTAGGAATACTGTTATAAATTAAACAATAGCTTAAAACCTGTTGCTCCTATAAACTATACACGGACGCCAACTATTAAGGTTACGCCCTCTTCTTCCTTTAATACCTTTCTAATGCGTCCTAACGCGTGTACTATAAAATCCGACCGCCTACCTAACCCTCTAATATTTAATAGACGCTGTAAGGATCTCCCTATTTTTATCTAGAAACTCCAGTATAAACTAGAATAGAACGCAGACTAATACCCTACTAAACGAGCCCGGTTGCTCTATACCTATTCTTAACTTAAACGCAACCTGTTAATATTAGTGGCTCCCTTAATAAATTAAGATATATATACTATTAAGCTACTTATCTAATTCCTATAGGCTATATACAGCAACCTAAATAAGAAACTTACAGCTCTAAGTAGGTTATATTTATTAAAATAAGGAAAGCGGAGTTTTATATTATACTTTGCCAAATTCCAACGCCTTACGGCTAATACAGGTTTAAATAAAATTGGCCTAATAACCTAACTCCGGCATTCACTCTCTAATAAACTCTGTTAAGCTATAGTTAGCGTTGCTATCCCGGACAACTTAAATAGCTATACTAACCTTATTTCAGCATATAACAATAATTTTCGATTCCTTCTAACTAACCGCTCTTCCCGATATTAAGCCCCAACTTAGAAGAACCTAAACGCAATAGAAATTAACGCATTTAATTATGCGCCGGTTAGATCTGCCGAATAAAAGAAATACCGCCGAAAGGGGCTCTGCTATAAGTGCCGTAAGTATAGCTATATCTCCTATAACTGCTCTGTACTGCTGCTATAAGTCTAATTCTCTAGCCTAGATAGGCCTGTAAGCTCTTATATATACGCATAAGCTATAAGTCCTTTTTAATCTTTACCTGTCCGCTGTTTATCTATATCTATAAACTTATCCTCTAGCTCTAATTATTCTAGAGGAAAACGCCAGTCCCGCATAAAAAAGCTGTTAAAAGCCCGGTCCCGGGCTTAAGTCGCCCCCCGGGACTATTCTAACCCCGGATTTCTGTAAACCTGTTTAAAAAACCTGTAGCTAACTCCTAGAAATAATAGATTCTTGCTCTATTTTCTCTATAGTAAGGTTCTATATAACTAGATACCTAAGCCCTAATTAATAGCAGAGCTATAGGTATAGGTTATATTTACAGATTTCTAGCGCGCGTATAGAACCTTTATCTTAAACCGCTACTAATTATCTTACGCCTAACTGGATTTAACAGAAAATAACTAAAAGAAAAAAGAATTACGCACTCTATATATATAACCCTCCGCCACCTAAACTATATAGAACTAATCCGCCTCTATATACTAGAGATTGGAAAATATAACCTAATACTAGGACAGCTATAGCTGTATAAGCACCGCGTTGGAATTAATTATAATAACTAACGGCTGCTCTTCCGCTTCTCCTATTACCAGGCTTATTACCTGCGTAAACCTGCTAATATATTCCAATATAATAATAATAAGAACCCTAGCTAAAAGGCTTATAGCAAAGCCCCTTACTTAATAACTAAATACTCCTGTTCTTAATAGTTAAGCCTGTATATATAACACTAACACAACTACTAGCTTCCTAAGATAAACCGCCAGCTAAATAAACCCGAACCTAAACCTAAACCTAAACCTAAACCTAAACCTAAATTAGAATTAGAACCTAATATAAAACCCAACGCGGAGCTAGATATCTATCTGCTTAAGGCAGAGATATTAACCTAATTAGCCCGATAACCTAATTATAAAATCTTCGCTATTACTATTACTAATATTAATAAGGCCTTAGCTAAGAAGAAGTATACCGACCCAGTAATAAAGGTCCCTATGGAATACCACCCGTTCTTAAAAAACTTCTCCTGCTAAGAGGCTAATAAGCTGCCTGATTACCGTATATATAATCACAAAATTATCCTGGAAAAAGGAAAGCAACCTGGATTCGGCCCGCTATACAGTATATCCTAGAACAAACTAAAGGTGCTCCGAAAGTACCTTAATAATAACCTCGCAAAAGGGTTTATTCGCGCCAGCTTATTACCTGTTACCTCTCCTGTTATCTTTATTAAGAAACTAGGGAAAGGTTTATAATTCTGCGTTAACTACTAAGCGCTAAACGCGGTAACTATTAAGAACTGTTATCTAATTCCTCTAATCTAAGAGACTCTGGCCCGACTTAGCAAGGCTAAGTACTATACTAAGCTTAATATTATCTCGGTGTTTAATCGCTTACGGATTATAAAAGGAGATAAATAGCTAATAGCCTTCCGGACACAATATAGCCTATTTAAATACCTAGTTATGCCCTTTAGACTAGCTAACGCCCCTAGTATATTCCAGCACTATATAAATAATATACTCCGCCTATACCTGGACGTATTCTGCACCGCGTATATTAACAATATCCTAATATATAGTAAAAGCTTTAAGGAACACCAGCACTATATAAGGCTAGTTCTTAAGGCCTTAGAAGATATAGGACTGCAACTTAATATTAATAAATACAAATTCTACTAAAGCAGTATTACGTACCTAGGGTATATAATAACAACCGACGGAATTAGTATAGACCTAAATAAGATTAACGACATCTGTAACTAGAAGACCCCTCGCAATATAAAGAACATATAAGCCTTTATAGGATTTACCAACTTCTACTAATAATTTATCGACAATTTCTCTAGGTTAGCTGCACCCTTAATTACCCTTATAAAGAAGGGCGTGTAATTCCAATTTAATAATACCTGTAAAGAAGCATTTAAACGCCTTAAAACAGCTTTTATAACTGCCCTAATCCTCCGCTATTTTAACCCGGATCTACTAATAACTTTTAAAGCCAACTTATCCAACTATATAAACGCCGGAATCCTATTATAGACAGATAAATATAGAGTTCTATAACCCGTAGCCTACTTCTCTAAGCGGCTAAACCTAGCTAAAAATAACTATAAGATTTATAATAAGGAACTCCTAGTAATTGTCCAATATTTTAAATAATAGCGCCCTAAGCTAAAAGGTGCTGCACTTCTAATCTAGGTTCTTAGTAATTATAAGAACCTGCAGTACTTTACTACTATAAAATAGCTTAGCCACCGGTAAGCCTGTTAGGCAGAGTACCTGTCCCGCTTTAACTTTACAATTATATATTAACCTAGTAAGTTTAGAGAAAAGCTAGACACCTTAACCCGTTGTATATAGGATATACCTATATAGGAAGAAGCCTAAGCAGCCTAAAACTAGACCTTATTACGCCCTAAGTTATTTACTAAGTTAAACCTTATAGAAACTAATTGCATAATTTAAAAGATTATTAAGGAAGAGTACCTAAACAATAAATTTATATAAGAAGTCCTGGAGCTAATATAATCTAGAACCCGATATTTAAAAAAGATTACCTTAAGCGAATATAAAGTCCGCAATAATAAACTATTTTACTATAACCGCCTTATAATTCCTAACTATAATAAACTAAAAATTAAGCTCCTTTAGCATATATATAATTTACCTGTAGGCGGCTATCTAGGGCGCGGAAAGACCCTTAAAATCCTCTAGAAAGAATACTACTAGCCCTAGATATTTAAGATAATCCGCTAATATATAGCCTGTTGTTACACCTGTTACTATATAAAGGCTTTAAGAAAAAAGTACAACAGCTTCCTAAAGCTACTACCGGTTCTGCTACGCCGCTAGCAGGATATTTTAGTCGATTTTATTATAGATCTACCCGAATCTAAAGGCTACACTAATATTATAGTTATAGTAGATTGTCTAAGTAAGTATTAATATATTATTCCTTGCAAAACAATTACAGCTTAAGCCACTGCTAACCTGTTCTACCGGTATATTTAGGTGCACTACGGCCTTCCTAATATATGCGTTTCTAACTAAGGATTATAGTTTATTTCCGTATTTTAGGACAAACTATGCAGATAACTATAAATTAAAGCCCGACTATTATTAGCCTTCCACCCCGAAACGGATAGCTAGACGGAGAAGGCAAATTCCGTACTAGAATAAGTCTTCCGGGCCTACACAAATTACCAGCAAGATAACTAGGTAACCTGGCTGCTATTGGCTTAATTTAAAGTAAATAATATAAGATCCAAATTAACTACAGTAATACTATTTATTACTGTTATAGAATAGAACCCTTAAATAGGCTTTAAACCTTCTATAGGAATACAGCACCCTTCCTATTAAATACTGCAAGCCCGCAAGGCTAACTAGATAATTAATAAGATAACTAATATTAAACAATTTATCCGTAAAGAAATAACTTAGGCATAAGCGATGCAGGAAGAGTTTGCTAACCGTCGGCGCACTAGTGCACCGTCCTACCGCGTTGGCGATAAAGTCTAGCTAGACGCCCGAAATATCTATATAAAACAAAAGTCTAAGAAGCTTAACTAGAAGAACCTTAGAAAGTTTCTAATTATATAAGTGGTTTTACTATACGCCTATCGATTAGGCCTGCCTAATATAATAAAGATCCACCCTGTCTTCTATATCTCCCTTCTACGGCCTGCCGCCCCGTCCTTAGATTACCTTTCTAGCTAAGAAAACTCTTCTCCTAAACCTATTAAGGTTAATAGCAAACCGGAGTACTATATTAACTGCATTAAAGACCTCCGCTTTAACCAACGCCGGAAGCGATATAAATACCTTATTAAATAGAGTAGTGCACCCTAATATACCCGAGCCACCTAATATATAATTATATAATTATAAGGGCCCTGCGCAGAAGGCTTCTGCTAACTACCCTAGGGCTATATAACACAACTTTAACGCCTAAGAAACTTAGGTTTAGAAAAGGGGTACTATTATAGTAACTACCTATAACACCTTACCTACTATAATTCGCCGATTACGTGTCTAGTCTAGCTCCTAGTCTAGATTATATCCTAGAACGTAGCCTAGATTACGTAACCTAGTCTAGGTCGTAGTCTAGGTTATAGACTAGATTACGTAGCGTCGTTACCTAATCTCGCACGGAGCTCGCGAGCTTATGCTATACGCACGTTCCGCCGGCATATCTTCTTCGCCGGCGCTCTCGATTTCCTGTTCCTTACACAACGTCTTAATTCCCCACGTAGTAACGTATTTAGCATCTAATTAAAGCTTCCTCCTAAGCTTTTAAACTCCTGCTTATAGTACTATTATAATAAAACTATACCTTTAACTTATTAAATACGCTCTGCGCTTCTAAGGTTTATTAGTATTTAATATTCTTTCTAGTAAGTCCTGTAAGTAGCTTTATAATTTTTAAGTAGCTTTTAATAAACTGCCTCTAGTAATTAGCTAACCCTAGGAATAACTATAGTTTCTTTAAGTTTATAGGCTCTAGCTATTTTTAGATAGAAAATACCTTACTTTTTTCTATTTTAATTTATCCTGGACTAATAACGTATTTTAGGAATCCGACTTTCTGCCTATAAAACTCGCACTTATCTAGGTTTACTATAAGGTTGTATTTTTTAAGTTTTTTAAGTACCTTTTATACGTGTATTTTATATTTGCTTAGCGTTTCTAAGTATATAAGGATATTATTAAGGTATACTACTATAAACCGGTTTAAGTAGCCTTTTAGCACTAAGTTAACTACTACCTAGAATATTACTAGCGTATTAGTAAGCCTAAACAGTATTACTATATACTTAAAGTATCTGTATTAAGTTCTAAAAGCCGTTTTCTACTTTTCCCCTTTTTTTATCCTAATTAAGTAATACCTTTTATATAGGTCTATTTTTATAAAGTACTTAGCTTTATATAGTTAGTTTTTAAGTTTAGAAATTAAAGGTAATAAATAGCGGTTTTTAATTATAATTTTATTTAGTTGCCTGTAGTCTATATAAAGGCGTAGCTTACTATTTAGTTTTAGGATAAATATTATAGGGTAACCTGCGGGTAATTTTAATAGTCGGATAAATCCTTACTTTAGATTCTTTTCTAGGTATTTTTCTAGTACTCCTAGCTTACTCTAGGCTAGTAAATAGATTAGTCCGAACTATAGTTATTCGCCTAGTACTAGGGGAATATAATAATCCTAAGGTTAGTGCTTTAGTAGTATATCCTAAGGTTAGTGCTTTAGTAGTATATCCTAAAGTTAGTGCTTTAGTAGTATATTCTAAGGTTAGTACTTTAGTAGTATATTCTAAGGTTAGTACTTTAGTAGTATATCCTAAGGTTAGTGCTTTAGTAGTATATTCTAAGGTTAGTACTTTAGTAGTATATCCTAGCCCTTCTCTATAAAGATTTCTTTAAATTTATTATATTTTTCTAGCACGTTTAGTGCCTTTATTACCTTAGCTAGCTGCCGGCTATTTATAGGTCTAGGCCACTGTTAGCTTATTACCCGTTCTTTTTTTTTTTTTTGGCGTTTTTACCTTATAAGGTATCTATATTAATATCTTGTTTTTATTTAGGCTAGTTCTAGCGCAGGGTGCCCTTTAGTCTACTTTTTATTTAGATTCTTACTTTACTAGATTTCTAATTAACTTAGGAGTTATACTGCTTTAGCTATAGTATACCTAAAATTATATTATATCTTACTATATTAGTTATATCTATACTAATAGTTTTTCTATATTTCTTAATCTATATAATACTTAGTTAAGTTTCTATAGTTACCTGCCTATTACCGTGTTATATAGGTGTGCTATCTACTATATATAGTCTATAGGGTCTGTTTTTCTATTACTAAAGGATCCGGTTTCTTCTAATAAAGTTATAGAATATAAAATTTCCCTGCGCACCGCTATTTAGTAGTGCTTTTACTAGGTTCCTACTAATTTTAATTAATAGGATTATATATCTATAGTTCTAAATAGGAATAGAATTAGGCTATATTACCGGGGGGGTTTTTTTTTTCTATAATATAGGCTTTTCCTACTAAAGTAGTAATAGTTATAGTTCGCGTTTTTTTATTTTTAGCTACTCTATAGAACCTTATTTTTAGCTGCTCTAGCCGTTCTATTACTTAAGCGCCTGCTTATTTTTTTAGCTATTTTTATAGCTAATAGTTTATATATTTTATTTCGCAATATACTAGATATAAATCCTAGTAGTATATTCGCTAGTTTTTACCTTTCCTATAACATATTCTATAAGCGAGCCGTTTACCTAAGTAAGCCGTCCACTTTATTATAAAAACGCAACGCGTTAACTTCTAACCACTATGCGTCGATAATACAACGTGCAATTAATACAAAATAAAGGTCGAATATGCATGGCTATCGCAGCAATTAATAAGCAGCAATTTAAAAGCGAACGGCGCGCTATTACGATATATAACGTACCTAGAAGCACACTTCGAGATCGACGCGCTGGAACAACCCTACGACGCGATTCTAAGCCTAATTTAAAGAAGCTTTCTAAGCTGGAGGAATTAGTTGTTGTTTAATATATACTCGACCTGGATTCGCGAGGATTTCCGCCCAACCTGTATGCTGTATAAGAGATGGCCAACAAATTGCTCGCCGAGCGCGCTGCCGGCTACGTTGGCAAGAACTGGCCAGAGAACTTTATTAAGCTAACACCTAAGCTTAAAATATAATTTAATTAAAAGTATAATTATTAGAGAGCTTTATATAAGGATCTAAAGGCAATTAGTAATTAGTTTAAGCTTATACGCAATATAAAAGCAAAGTATAGTATTCTAGATAAAAATATATATAACTTTAATAAAGCTGGCTTCTAAATAGGCGTTATTTTAACTAGCGTGGTTATAATAGGCTCTAAGCGGCGCAATTATCTAAAATTAATACAGCTAAGCGATCGCGAATAGATAATAATAATCTAAGAAGTTAATGCCTATAGATAGGCTATCCTGCTATTTATTATCTTTTTAGGTAAGTACTACTTTTCTATATAGTATAAGGGTAATAATATACTACTAGACTAGGTTATAGTAGTAAGTAATAATAGCTAGATAATAAATAAACTTAGTATTGCCTAGCTATAGTATTTTAATAAGTATATAAAGGATTGCACTATAGGTATATATTAGCTGCTAATTATTAATAGCTATAAAAGCCACCGCTCGCTTAAATTTAAAGAAATTTATAAAAAGAATAATATTATTACTTTCTATATACCAGCGTATTTATTATACCTACTATAGCCGCTTAATATTAGCTGCTTTGCGCCGTTAAAAAAGGTATACGGGCGCTAAATTAAGGACTTAATACGCCACTATATTAACTATATTATAAAGCTAGAGTTTTTACTAGCATTTAAAGCAGCCTTTTATAACTTAATTATAAAGAGTAATATTTGCGCAGGCTTTTAAAATACAGGCCTTATACCGCTTAATCTAAAGGCAGTGCTTTTAAAGCTTAATATTCGGCTTTATACGCCGTTGCCTCCTGCTATAGTAGAGGCTTAATAGGAATTAAAAATACTAAGTAACGCTTATAAGCTAGGCTTTTAATTAGCTTTAATTTATAATTATATTTAAAGGTATTAAAATAGCTCGCCTATAGCAATTTTTAATGCGCTTAGCAGCCTTTTTAAAGGTGCTGCAATAATAATATATTAAGCTATACTACTGCGTAATATAGTTGCCAGTCTTTAAAAGGCAAATAAAGCCGCTATAAAGCGCAAGGCGCGTAAAAAAAAGCAGATCTAGAAAGAAGGAACTCTAATAATAGAAGCAGGCTCTTAAATAGCTGCTTAAAGGCTTAATAAAAACGCCTAAAGTAAAAGGTAGTAAGGTAGGGCAGATTCTAGCGGGAGCGCGCGGTGCTATAGACGCTGCGGCAAGCTAAAGCACAATATTTATACGTGCAAAAATAATGCAGAGGTTGCTGTAGATTAGGCTATAAGTTGTATAGAGTTAATATTTATTAGCGTTATAGAGCAATTAACGTTTAAGGCCGGTTTTTATAATAAAGTAGACGGCTTGCTTAGGTAGATAGCTTACTTATAGAATACGTTAGTCTATTAGGTACTAAAGGTCTAGAACTATAGTAGCTACTTCTATAAGTTTATCCTTTTTACTTATAATATAGTATTCTATTTTTTTAGCTAATACTAGTTGCGTAATAATATAATATTTTATCTAATATAGGTACTAACCTCCTTAGTATTTCTTATATATTATATATTTACTGCACTTATTTTTAATATATAATACCTAAAATATCTATTTATAAAGCGGGTAATCTTTATTTAGCCGTTTATCTTCCTTATTATAAACACCTGTTTCGCTAATAGGGTGCAATATCCTATAAATCTCGATCTCGGTTTATCTTCCGTATAGTTCTAGCGGTTTTTACTCTAGTCTAATACTAAATTCTCTATTACTAAACTATTTTTCTAGTTTACGATTTTTATTACTATTATAGTATTCCTTACTATTTTTAACAGGTAATTTATTATTTTGTTTTATCTGGACGTTGCGGCTTAAGCCTTTAAATATATCTAATTTTGCGCAAGTTTCTGCGTTAATAGTTGTTATTATTAATATTCCTGCGGTTACGGCTATTTTTTCGCCTTTTTCTTTAATAAGTTGCCCTATAACTTTTTCTATAGCTTTTAGGAACTAGTAACTAGCTAGTGCTCTTAGCTCTGCGCCTGCTATAGCGTTTTTAGCCTTTTGCGCTTTTTGTTCTTTATTAAGGTATACGAGAATTTCTCTTGCGCTTTATTTATATATAGCTATAACTCTGTTAACCTATACTTTTATATTTAGTAACTTAGTTTCGCTGTTATCTAGTAGCTTAGGTACGTTAGTTTAGGGTTCTAATTATAGTTTAATTATCTAGAACACCTTATCTATTTCTAATAGGTAGTTAATCTCTATACTTTTAATTTCTATATCCGCGTAGTAGTTATTTATAGAGTTGCTGTTATATTCTTTATTCCTTATTATAGTAATAGTACGTCCCTTTCTTCTCTATATTAAATAGTACCCTATTACCTACTTATCTAACTAATAGGTAAAGTAGTTATTATTATAGCACGCGGTTTATAATATAGAATTGTAGCGGTTTATATTTAGCTTTGCTATAACTGCTACTGTTCGGGTGTTTCTAGAGCACTTGCTTGCGAAGTATTCCTATTCTCTATATAATAGGCATGCGCTGCTGCGCTTTCTATTTTACCTTTCTTTATTAGTAATTAGTTTACCCTTTTAGTTATTGCGTTATTTTATAATATCGATCTCTATACGATCTCTATAGTCGCGGTTAGTTATTTTTAGCTTTGGTTTAGCTAGTTAGGCGTAGGAATAAAGTCCTTTTTTATCTGCCTATTCTAGTTATCGCTTATACTATTAACTATTAATTTATATAGCTATTTCTTTAAGTTTACAGAGTATTAAAGGCCTTTTACCTTATATAATTTTATTTTTAACGTCTTTTTTAAGACCTCTATAGTACTATACTTACAGAGCTTTATCTTCCTATAATAGCTTAGACGTAATTTATATAAATTCTAAAGTATAGCAGCTAGTTAAGCCCTTTTACTTTAGAACTATAATTTTTTATTCCGCTGTTTATTCCTTATTAGTGTCTCTAAAGGTTATCTAAAGTATTACTTCGAAGTTTTTATAATTACTAAATATAATATTAGTTTCTAGTTTCTAATTATCCGCGTTAGTATTGCTAAGCTAGTCCGTAAGTATTAGGTTAAACTAGTCGAACGCTTTTTTTTTTAAGAAAGTAGCTACTATATAGACCTTATCTAATTTAGATTTAAAGTTGCTCTGGTTTATACGCAGGTATAGCCTTATCTGCGTTATAAACGCTTGTAAAGTTCCTCTATTACTAGTAAACTCTTCGGGTTTATTTATTTTATAGCTTTTATAGCTAACCGCTTTACTAGTAGTAAGCTCTTTTTAAATAGTTTAGAGGTTTTCCTATAGAGCTATAATTTTCTTATTCTTAGTATTATTTACTTTTTCTAGTATTTATAGCCGTGTAAGCAGTGCCTATATATATATTACTACCTTAGGTATAGTTAAAGTTAGTCTAGCAGTTATACTGCCTAAAGGGGTTAGTAAGGCTATTTTAATTAATTGTTTATATGCGACTTCTTTAATATAGCGGTATTTAAAGTATAATAGGTTATTTTTTCTATACCTTCTAAGTGTTATATACTAAGGCAGGGTATAGGTTAAGTTATTATCGGGGTGTAATAGTTTTTAAAAGGTAAGGTAAAATTAATTTTAGGTATAAAACGGGGTTGTTACTTCTAATAGGTAGTATTAAAGTCTTAAGTTAAATATAAGGTTCCTATCTATGCAAAGGAGCGTCCTTATATATAAAAGCTCCGTCCTAAGAAATCTATATGCTCGTTGTACTCGTCTACGAGCCGGGCGAGTCCGTCCTCTGCCTGCTCTTCTGCGAGTTCAACGAGCCAGCTCGCTCCTGCTCGTTGCGAGCCTCTTGAGCCGACACGTGACCTCTTGTCTCGTGATGTCCTGTCCTTAGATCGTTCCCATCCACCAGCAGTCCGTGGGGGAATCCAGGATCCCTATTCGTCCTATACGTGACCCTCGTAGTCCCGTGACTTGGCCCTGTGTAATCAGTCTTATCTGCTTACTTGTCTCCACGAGTGCCTCTGCGCTCGGGTGGTTTATATTGCGGGTTGTAACATAACTCCTAAGAAATTCGTTGAATTATTTTAGATTATCCGATTTATCGTAATCCGAATTATAGAATTACTCTTAATCCAACAATTTAAATTATAGAATTATTCTCAATTTAATAATCCATTACGTAACCTCTGTCCTGTAATATTCTATCCACTATGCTACCTTATCTCTTAAAATCTCTAGTATTCGAATCTATCCGGAATACTCGTCCTTAAAGTTTAGCGGTGTCTCCTTCTAGGCTATGCTCGTAACAAGTATATACGAAAAAAGCTACGTTTTACAGTTGCTAATCTATATTTAGATTAATAAAATTAAGAACGCAGTACTAAGCACAAACCTAAAGAAACCGAAAAAAAAGCCAGCGTTGCTCCTTTGTAAATCTGGTTTACTTACTATAACGCCCAACCAAATTAGCTTACTTATACCTGCTATTATCGTTAAAGCGCTTTAGCTAATAATATTTAAGGCATTTAAAAGGAAAGGAAAATGCTGCAAAGAAACGAAATTAGTTCTAGGCATTACTGTAATTAATAGAAGTGTCGGCTTTAAGCCACTAAATAATGTTCCTTTCTTTTTTATACTGCTTCCTGATTCACTACTAAAGGAGAAGCCAGATATTAAGGGCACTAAACTAGCAGGCTAAATTGGGATCTAGCTCTACTCCTAATTCCGCGCATCCCATCCTTTAATAGTTTCCCAATCTTTCAGATAATTGTCTATAAATGTAGGAGATAACCTATCGTCGTCCAAGTCCGCCTCTTAAGTGATAGTTGAAACTTCATTATTTGGCGATTCAGCCTAATGGGAAGTCGTTTCCCTTTTGCAATGCTGCCCAGAACTGCTACGTACCGATTCACCGATTATATGTTCCTAAGATCCCACTGGGGTTGGAAGAGGAACGATGGGCTAAGTGTCTAATAATAGAATGTGTTGTTTAGATGGGTAATTTGCACCTAACCCCTTCCGAATATTCTTGTAGAGGCGTTTACGTAGGACTATTATTATTCTGGCGTACGCCCCGCGGATGGGGAAGGGTCCTGCTCGAGGGTCCTTTGGAGAAGAAATAGTCGCTACTGCTTTATTGAGGCTTCTTGTATGCCTCTTTCCTTTGGGATATCTGGGGAGCATAAGCTAATGTGTTGGATATTTGTGGTTTACCATACCAATCTGCATATATCTTAGTAACCGCAAAGCTAGAGGCTTATATTTGTTCGAATCTTGCAGCTAAGGTGGCCGGGGTGGGCAAGTCGGAATATCTGACTCGGATATTCATTTGAGGCCGTGAGGATAAGCTAACGAAAAAATGATATAGGATGATAAACGCACTTATCTCCTGAGAGAATCAGAGCAATTGTTAATAGAATTCCCGCGCCATATTTCCGGACAAGCGAAAGAAGGACGTCCCCACGTTCGATTTATCTCTGGAAGCTCCTGAGGAGCGACGACCGATCTTTTAGCGTTGCCTTCTTGTAGTTAGGATGCACAGCTGCCACTATAGCCTTCCGGCAGTTGATGTCGAGAAAACCGGGATTGTTCTGCTTTGAGGGTTTGGTGAGGTTCTCTAGGCTATACGCCAAGTTGACTTTGTGGAAAGGAGCCTGGTATTGATGTAATTGATTGTGCGAGTTATATAGGGAACGCTAGGACCACTGCTGGATAGAATTTGATTCGATGGTATTAAAGAATACGGCTGGGTCGTGCGACCATAGCTGGAGGTTGGCTTTGATTTTCTGAAGCAACGTTTTCCATTTTTTGTTAACCTTGTTATGGAGCTTATTAAGCTTTTTGGCGGTTTCTTTGTTGGCCTTGTTGATGGTTTCCATTGGTCCTTGATTAACTAGGCTATTTGCGTTTTAGTTAACTGTGAGCCCATTTGTGTTTTGGTTAGATAACCGTAAGCCTATTTGCGTCCCAGTCAACCAGTCCATTTGCGTTTTGGTTAACCGTGAGCCTATTTGCATTTTGGTCAACTGCAAGCGCTTTGAATGTTATTGTCTTTAAATTGCGTGTTGAATGCGTCCACTCGATTTTAGCGGGAAAAGTCGATGTTAGTAAGATGCTGAGTGACCCATTTTGAAATTTTTGCCACTGTACGCTGACAGCGACGCCAGCGGATATAACACACTCTGTAGCCTTAACCATGTTCTAATGTGAAGAAGTGAAGTAGCGAAGCACTTTGATGTGTCGCAGGACGCTAACGGCCATCGGCTTAAGCCACACTGCCTCTAAGAGGCACGATTCACAACCGCCAGCATCCCACAGACTCTGTCTAAAAAAGAAGGCCAGTTGGGATCGTTTCCCATATCCCCGATAGATTGGCGAGGTATACCCAGGCCGGAAGCTGCACTTGATGGCCTGTCGCCTACTATCCTCCAATATATTGATGGCGCTGAGATAAGGATTAGAGACATTAGTGATGAAGTGCTTTGGTGCTCAAGGTTATATAGCCTGTTACGCCCGACACGGCTAAGACGTTCTTTAACTCGCTGCCTTACCACTTCACTCTTCACCGGTTGCCTTCTTTTAAACTCGTCGCCTTACCGTATTACCCCTCACTGGTTGCCTTCTTTAAGGCTGATATAACCATCATGGGTTCGAGTCTCCTCTCCGACATCGCGCCTCGTTCTTAGGCTCCCTGCATCTCCTTCCTGACAGACGGCGATGACTAGGGCCTAACTCTTCTATTGGATGATAAAAAGAGCAACATGTTCCCCGTACGCCCGCATTAACCCCCGTGAATGCAGATGTATGTACCTCCTACTAGCCTGTAATTAATCTGACCATTCATAGTATATAATTAGGGTTACCATAGACTTCGACGTATACTTCGACATAGACATCGAGGTCGGGAATTCGAAAGTTTAGGAAGGAAAATATGATGCCACCGCCTGGGGTGAGTGTAGTGCTATCGCTGTCCGCCAGGCTCAGTACAGTTTAGAAAGGAGGCTGGTTTCTGTTTGCCTTGCTGTTTGCCTTATTTTTTTACACTGTTGGGCGCCGACGGGTTGGCGATGGGCCTAGTTATGCATGCAGGTTTTGCTGGCGATGGTGAAGGTCTATAAACACTTAGTCCCATAACACTCTTGTCTTGCTATAGTGACCCCTCACCATTGAATGTCGCAAATTCATCCAATATTTGGCTTACGATAATGTACGGCCGCGATGCGCAGATTCCTGTCCACTCCACACCGCTTTCAAGTTGTTGGAACCAGCCAAGTGATCCTCTACTAGATGAACCTACGTGAGACCGAAAATCCTAAAGTCCTTGTTTAGATACAGCTATCATGCGGCGCAGCGACCGCCTCGGCAGCTTCGGCGCTAAGTACTGTAGCGCTTGGGTGAGTGCAGCTTGACCTGAATTATATATAGTCTCCCTCCTAACTTGAGCGTTCACGTCCCCAAAGTTGAATATGGGAACTTTCATCGAGCTCTCGGCGATTACACATCCAATTCCGGTACTTGGCCATTGACGATTCTCCGAACTATCATTTCCTGCTATTTCGAAACTCTCTTGTGTAGTTTGAGAAGGAAAGAACAGCACTGTTAATTATGAAAGGGCTGGCCCAGGGCCCACATCAGCCGCCGTGGATATTAATCTACTGCTCGAGCCTTGAGGCTCCGAGTCTCCATCGAGCAAGAAGAGGACCAAAAGTACGAAAGGTACTACATTAGTAGCTTCGTCTACAGGAATGATAAGCACATACACACCGTCTTTCTTGCATGCTACTAATTCTCCAGCTGCTCCATCGATGCAAGGTGGACCGGTACTGTAGTTGTTGTCTATTCTCCGGCCGTACGTGCAACCTGACCTACTAGGCACAGCACTTCTGACACAATCCTATGATTTATCTCCACTCCCACCCATTAGGCGCGCAGCGTCGCTAGAGGAAAGCCCAGCCAAGAGACAGTCGAAATGGGGTTAAGAGGAGGATAATCTAATCATCGAGCTCAGAGGAACAGAAATGAAATGGGACAACATAGCAGAGCACTTCCTAGGACGATCAGCCATCGCTTGCCAACTCTGATACCAGAATTGCCTCGAGAAGCGCGCAGTCTGGGACGAGGAGAAAAAAGACAAGCTCGCGAGGCTTTACGCTCGGTAGGTACCTCCTTAACCGCCACCCTTTGAAAAACACGATACGCAATGCTGCAAATATTGCATTTCATAGCGCCTTGAGTCTACCTCCCTACTTTCTCACTGCCCCTTCACCAATACATTGAACCCTAACTAACATACTGAACAGATTCAAGGACCAGATGTGGCAAAAGATTGCTTCAGAGATGCGAATCCCTTGGAGGTCCGCTGAGAGCATGCACTGGCAGCTGGGCGAGCAAGAAATGAGCACCCACGCTAACGCTCCCGTCTTCCAGCTCCACCCTTCCGCTGCTGGTACTGATATACCTTCGCCTCCTAGCGGCCGTCCCGTAATGCCGCATTTCACGCCCGCGAACATCCCGCAAACGCAAAACCCGCAATACTATCCGCAACCGCATGCGCCTCATCTCCATCACTAACACTCCGATGCCGGGCCCGCGCCCCGCAACAGGTCTTTTAGCCACCGCCGCTCTGGCAGCTCGAGATCACGATTTAGCCTGCCGCCGCAGCTGGGTCCGCAACTGCCGACTCTGCAGCCAGTATCTGAAAGTGATTTAGCAAGTGGTGGTGGCGCTAGGACGGCACTAGTGTTGGAGACGGGGCAGAAGAGGGATCGAGAGAGTGTTGGCTTTGTCGAACCGTATGTCGAACCGTATCTTAAAAAGAGGAGGGAGTCTGGGTCTGTAGATGTGAAGGGTGGGCCAAGAAGCCAGGAGACGAGGAGTCCGGAGAGTAAGACGGAGAGTGGAGCGGAGAGTGGAGCGGAGAGTGGACGGAGAGTAATGGGAGAGGAAGAGGTTGTGTAGATCGGGACGTTCTCGCGAGTGTGGTGCGCATGAAACTTTTGGGCAACTTTTAACCGGCAACTTTTGACGGTTGGTGGCGGTTGGTGGCGGTTTGCACAACACAGGCCCCTGCACCCCCCTAAAATCCATTACGTGCCCCTAAAGTTTAACCGCGAAGCATCTGAGTGCAGATGAGCACAGTTTGTATACAACCCGGGTGCATTTTTCAACGCATGCAATTTTTAAACAGCTGCATCTCCATAACCACACTAGTTACTATCTTAGTGCGCGATGCATTAGAATTACAATTACCTACCTTATTAAGGTGCGATGTACAGCGTTGAAGTTAAAAGATGATTTTTCTAACACGTATTCATTTTTCGCCAAGCCCCCATACAAAATGGTTGCTTGAAAGTGCTCAGCTTCAACGCTGTACATCACCCCTTAATACACCACTCTACAACCTAATAATGCCTCTATTCAAACCGCCTTTTCTTGCTCTTTTAGATGCATCGCGCACTGAGATAATAGACCCTCTGTGTGGATATTAACCTGAAAAAAATGCTAAAAAATGCGACCGCTCCATACAAACCACGCCCATTTGCTCTCAGACCCTCTACGAGGAATTCGCCTGCAGCGTGCATAACCTCAGATGGAATGTGGAACCGGGCTGCACAATAGGCTGCACAACGGGCTGCATTTTTAACGGGCTGCATTTTTAGCAGGCGCCAATTCCTCGTAGAGTAGGGCTCTGAGTTTACTGAGGTGACTCAGCTGCGGCTGCCTTATTCCCTCCCGACTCCGCTTCAACCCACACAAAACCCTACACACCCCGCAACCCACTACTCACAAGACTCACCGAAGCTCTCAGACCAGGCCAGACTTGTACTCGAAGAGATGAAGGACCCTATATGGGTTCCGCTTTACCTCTGCATTTTCATTGCATCAGCAGTCGCGCTCTATCGTCAGGTCGCAAAGAGAATCCCGTACCGCTATACTTCGATCCCTCAAGGAAACGACACCATTCGCTTGCTTCGTCTACTTCCAAGTAAAGACGCTACCGCCGCTATCAAATGCCAGCTCTTCAACTACTCTCTAGCACCAGACATAAAGTCTCACCGGTACGAGGCATTATCCTACGTATGGGGTGATGAAAACACGACTATCCCTGTCTTTATAGACGGGTATGTCTTGTCCGTTAAGGCAAACCTTCACGCGGCACTGGTACATCTTCGAGATCGCTCTTTTGAACGAATTTTATGGGTAGATGCTCTTTGTATCAACCAAGAAAATGTCAACGAGAAAGAGCAACAGATTCCGTTCATGGCGAGGATCTATCATCAAGCAAGCCGCGTAGTTGTTTGGCTTGGAGAGGCGGCGAACAGTAGTAGCCTAGCGCTCGAAAAAATACGCGATGCTGGAGGCAAGAAGTCGGAAGACTCTCCAAACAACGATTTGATTCGGCAAGACTCTCCAAACAACGACTTGATTCGGGAAGCAATTCTCGCGCTGCTTCAACGACCATGGTTTCGGCGCATCTGGGTAAGTGAATACACACTCAACATTCGTATAGATCGCTAAAAGGCCAATCTAGATACTTCAGGAAGTTGGCGTAGCCCGACATATCCTAATTATGTGTGGCGCCACGGAGATTGATGGACACGCCTTCTGTTTAGGTGTGGATTCACTCAAGGACTTATACAAAGCTCGCGCAGGCTTGCAGAGTTTGATCCGTTCGGTGACCTACTTGATCAAAGGAGCTATCTTTAGGCCGAGCTACGGGTTAGACCGGGCTTCTCAAGAACCACTGGGTCAGCTCATAGATACGTACCATACACATGAGGCTACCAATCGCCACGACAAGGTGTATGCCCTGCTCGGCATGACCTCTGATGATATCAACAAAGCTGGCCTGTCGCCTAACTACGAAGTTCCATGGAAGGAACTCTTGCGGCGACTGGTTAAGTTTCTGCTCTCTGAAGAGATATCTGTGGAGACCCAGGGAGACGAGGACATTGCAGTAATTAAGAGCAAGGGCTTCTTTCTTGGCCATGTATCAAGGGTATCGACTAGTGTTCTGGATGACAAACAGGACGTGTATGTCACTTTCAAGAATCTGTCCTGGTTAGATGTACAAAGAGGACTTTCGGAGACTCACTTGATTCTCCAGCTCTCGGCAATACTCATTAAAGCAGGAGATATATTCTGCCTTCTTCCAGGAGCTTCAAAGACTACAATCGTCAGACCATGCAAAGATTATTTTGCCATTGTTATGATTGCAGCTACTCCTCCTCCAACGGACCTATACACCTGGAAAACAGTCCTCGCCCGCGATTTTCTACTTGCCTGGGATTGGAGAAACTTCTCAGAGAAGCTAGAAGATCCAGGAGAATACGAAACCTTTGTACGAACAAACAATTGCGTATCAGAGTCTCAAAAGACGGAGCTAGAAGGCCACTTGGACAAGATGACTAGAACGTGGAACCTTGCATTGATATTAGCAGACGCGGAAGCGTATGAAAAGGCAGAAGAAAAGTTTCGAGAAGTAGTGAAGGGCTATGATATGGAACTTGAAGAACGGGAGTCGTACAAGCTGGGACATTGGGAGGGTCTCACGCCACTTTTATGGGCGGCAGGGAACGGCTACAATGGAGTAGTAAAACTACTCCTTGCGCAAGATGGCGTTGATCCAGATTTACAAGATCTCGAAGGAAACACGCCACTACGGCGGGCAGTAGAGTACAGGCGCGAGGCCGTAGTCAAGCTGCTGCTTGAGACGGGCAAGGTCGATGTCAATGCGAAGGATATGCGCTCCAAACGACCGCCGCTATGGATTGCGGCAGAAAACGGGTGCGGGGCCATTGTCAAGCTACTACTTGCTACAGGCAAGGTTGAGGTCAATGTGAAGGATAATGCTGGAATCACGCCGCTATGCATGGCGATACGGAACGGGCACGGGGCCGTTGTCAAGCTGCTACTTGAGTCAGGCAAGGTTGAGGTTGATATGAGAGATCACCGTGGATACACGCCGCTACAGTGGGCAGTAGAGTACGGGCGCGAGGCTGTAGTCAAGCTGCTGCTTGAGACGGGCAAGGTCGACGTTAATGCGAAGAATTGCTTGGGAGACACGCTGCTATATTTGGCAATAATACAGAGGAAGGAAGCTATAATCAAGCTGCTGCTTGAGACGGGCAAGGTCGAGGTTAATGTGAAGAAGAAGAATGGACAGTCGCTGCTATGGAATGCGGCAGAGGAAGGGTACGGGGCTGTAGTCAAGCTGTTGCTTGAGACGGGCAAGGTCGACGTTAATGCGAAGGATATGCTCTTCCAAAAAACGCCGCTATGGATTGCGGCACAGAACGGGCACGGGGCCGTTGTCAAGCTGCTACTTGATACAGGCAAGGTCGAGGTTGATATGAAAGATTATAGTGGAAAGACGCCGCTACAGTGGGCAGCAGAGAACGGGCATGAAGCTGTAGTTAAGCTGCTGCTTG
>NW_022985454.1:1086658-1126343 GCF_010093595.1 Mytilinidion resinicola | reverse complement strand
ACGCCGCTACAGTGGGCAGCAGAGAACGGGCATGAAGCTGTAGTTAAGCTGCTGCTTGAGACGGACAAGGTTGAGGTTGATGTAAAGGATAAGAACAAACAGACGCCCCTATGGAAGGCGGCAGCGAGTGGGTACGAAGATGTAGTCAAGCTGCTGCTTGGGACAGACAAGATTGAGGTTGATGTAAAGGATGAGAATGGACAGACGCCGCTATGGAAGGCGGCACAAAACGGGCACAAAGCTGTAGTTAAGCTGCTGCTTGAGACGGACAAGATTGAGGTTGATGTGAAGGATGAGGATGGACGGACGCCGCTATGGGAGGCGGCACAGAATGGGCACACAGCCATAGTTAGGCTGCTGCTTGAGACGGGCAAGGCCGACGTTAATATAATGGACAGCGGAGGAGACACGCTGCTACATTGGGCAGTAGGGCACAGGCAGGAAGCCGTAATCGAGTTGCTGCTTGAGACGGACAAGGTTGAGGTCGATGCGACGGGTATGTATGGATATACGGCGATACAATGGGCAGAAGTGAACGGGTACGAAGATATAATGAAGCTGCTGCTTGGGGAGGCGGGCAAGGTCGAGGTGGACGTGGAGTACTATTCACGAAGACCACGATTCGGAAGCTAACGTAGAACCGCCAGAGTTGCACCTTGAGGCCTCTCAGCAACTTACTTAACTTCATCTTACTTACTACTACTAACTACTGGAAGAGCAGCCGACCCGCTCCGATGATAGCCTTGTGGGCTTCAAATTCTGATTGGAAATACTCTTTGATATAGTGAATGGGCCTAACCGAATTTTGGAAGTGAGCCTCGTGTCATCAATTCTCAAATCCAAAGTTATTAGAGAATGTTAACTTGGGCCAGCATTCTTGTGAAACTGAAAGGCAAACGACTCATGCCTATTTCCAGAGAAACTCTAGGGATCATGTAGTTGAGAATGGTGTCATTATTGACTTGCTGATATGTTATAAATATAGGGGGCCATTAATCGCACCCCCCCCCCTCGGCCTATCCTACACGCTATGGTTGATCCTCCAAGTGAGATGGATGATAAACGGTCTGTGAGCGCTCCTTATTGGTGGGAAGGTGTCGGCCCGGGGCGCGCCAAACCGTATCTAGAGGGGGGGTGTGTGGAAACATATGGGGGGGTGCGCGCAACCACAGAGGGGGGGTGCGATTAATGGCCCCCTAAATATATACCGGAGAATAATAAATGGGAACAAAAGCTCGCTGGCAGAATCCTGCTACAATGGCGGAACCTGTCCTTTTGGCTTTGACCTCTCTCATTCCAAAGATGCGAAAACCGCTGCCGGCATGACCGTCGAGCTCATTTTTCCACAAAGTGACTCCTAAAGCTAGATGGTATCATAGGCGACGCCCTGTACGAACTTCGCTGCGTCGGCGACGTCGTTCCCGTATGTAATATGCGCCATGACGTTGGAGCCATTGAGACACACAGGGTCTCCTTCAGCACAGTACTCCTTGACTCGGTTGTCTGGCAGCGGAAATTTCGAAGATTTGATAGTGTCTCCGAAAACTACCACGCCTGTGACTTGATCGGCCGGGACGTGTTGATAGCTGAAGACCTTGTGCGGCATCATCGCACCTTGACTGTATCCGGATAGGAAGACCTTGGTCTTGGGGCATTGCTTGAGGGCCTGCCTCACGTGGGATGCCATAACGTCTGAGCCGACTGAGCCGGTGGTTCCCCAGTCCTAGTATACGGTTAGTCATGTTCCGAGTAGACGACTGAAGTTGAAAGAACTTACCGCAGCACTGGCAGCGTATTCTACGCCCTGGAATGTCGTCTTACCAGGCATCAATGAGTTTAGAGCCTTGAGTGGGTGAGAGTCGCGGGTACAAATAGAAACCCTAACTTCTTCTCTAGCCATTCTCCGTTTTTTGAGGGTGATTTCACCCTTTTCGGCCATTTGTTGCATTTCTTGGCATTCTGCCGCATTTTGCCGTATCTTGTTTATCCATCCGTTTTCCGTTTATAGGATAACTGCAAGTTTCGGGTTATTGTACTGTAGGGCACCATCTTAGTCTTTTGCAAGTAGTGCGTCATGCACTGGTTTGGTGCCTATTATGTAGTCTAATTATCTACTAAGCGTGTCCACGGCTCCTTTTTCTGATCCTTTCTTATAATAGATTTTAAAGTTAAAGGAGGCGAGGAGCTCTGCCTATTGTACCTATTATTAATTTAACTGTTTTATAGTGGTGAAGGCCGTGAGATTTTTATAGTCTAAGTAGATAGTACCCTGGTATTTGGGTCCTTCTAGGTATAATCTCTATTATTCGAAAGCTGCGACTATTGCTAACAGCTCTTTGTCGTAGATATTGTAGTTTAGTTCGGCCAGCGTTAGCTTTCTCGAATAGAATGCTCCTAGCTGTCGTTTGCCGTCTATCTGTCTTTAACCAAGGCAGGCGTCTATTGCGAAGTTAGAGGCATCTGCTTCAACCGTTGTTTCTTTCTTAGGGTCGAATATAGTAAGTATTAGGGCTATAGTAAACTTTTCCTTTAGCTTCTAGAATGCCTCTTCTACTTTATCTATTTAAATTCTCTATCCTTTTTAGTTATCTCTATAAAGGTGTTATAGTTTTAGAGTATTTCTAGATAAACTTCCTATAGAAGCTTATAAAGCTAAGAAAAGACTAGATATTTTTCCTATTTTAGGGCCTTAGTTATTCTAAGACCGCTACGGTTTTTTTAGGGTCTATTGCAATTCCGTCGCAAGATATAATAAAGCTAAGGAATCCTATAGTCTTTATATAGAACTTACTTTTATTTAGATATACTAGGAGCTTAAACTCTTGCAGCTTTCTTAGTACCTTTTATACGTATTCCTTATATTTTTCCAAAGTTCTATTAGTATATACTAGCATATTATCTAGATATACGATTATAAACACGTTAAGATATTATTTTAGCGTATAGTTAATAAATACTTAAAATATTGCAGGGGTATTAGTTAAGCTAAATAGTATTACTCTATACTTATAAAGTTTAAACCTAGTTTAGAAGGCTATCTTCTATTTTTCGCCTAGTACTATTATTAGGAAAAAATTTACCGGTATTTTTTTAGGTTTTAGTGCTATTTTAGCTATTCCAGCAATTTTTAAGCAATTTAAGTATTTAGCTACTATTAGCTATAAATACTTATAAATGCTGCTATTAGCTGCTAATATAATTATTTACAGCTATTAGTAACTAATAGTGCTAAATACTTAAAAGGCAGATTACTAAGCATGTATAAAATTTATAAAATAAATAATTTTTACTAAATTATATTTTTTTATTAAAATGTATTATTTTCTATTTTTAAACTACTTTACTAAAAAATATTAAAGTTTTTACCCCTATTTAATTTCTTGCTAAAGCTCTAGCTTAATAAAAATTTAATATATTACTAATATTATTTTAAAAAACCTACTAAATCTAAGATTTTTAATTAAAAAATATTTTCTTTTATATTATACTACTTAATTACCCCCTAATATAATATAATATTTATTTAAATATACTCTATACCTTATATATTCTTAAATTAACCACTAATTACTAAGGCTAATATTAAAGCTAATACCTTTCTTCTACTATTTAATATTATTAATAATAATATTTATATATATATATATTATTATTATTAAATTCTATTACGCTGGTGTAGCTCCTGTTAGGGTCTATACAGCTATTTTATCTAGGCTAGTTTATAAGGAGAAGCCGTTTGCTGCTATACAGCGTTTAGATAAAAACCCCGTCCTCTGCGGTATATAGCGCTAAGCGCTCTTCTTATTATTATATAGCTATTAGGAATATATAGTAGATCTATTAAGTTTACTATAGAATAAGCTATTATAATACGTTTTCCTAAATCTATCCGGGTTTTATAGTCGTTCTCCTAGGCGCAGGTTAAGTTAATTCCGGAGTAGTAAGCTGGTTTAGGATTAGCGTAAGGGCACGCGTGCTATTATTTCGCACGCGTGCCCTTTATTAAGGCGTTAGTCCTTAAATTAAATAATATATATAGGGGGTAGTGCTATATAGGCTGCAATATATATAGGGGCTGCGGTATATAGGTAGATATAGCTATTAGGTAGGTGCGTAATATAGGCGGCGTAGTATATATAGTATATATAGTATGCGCAGTATATATAGTATATATAGTATACGTAGTATATATAGTTATATAAAGTTATAGAAGGTAGAATACCTATATCTCCGCCTCTGCTATCTTTCTAGCTACTAAAAGGTATAGCAGGAGGTCTATTCTTTAGAGAAGCTATTAGGCTACAGCCTTTTTTCCTTTCTAGCTTCTATAGAGCTGTTTATACGTTCTTGTTTTAGCCTTTTAGAATAGCTCGCCCCTGCTTTTAACGTGTTTTCCGTAACTTATTATAATATATCTTAGGGATTAAAGGCTATACCTGCAAGGGCATGCCGGTATTAGGTGGCCGGGCACTTTTATATAGTAGAGGTAACCGTTAAGCCCTATATACTCCGTCTGTAGGTTTATAATAATTATACTTTCTACCTTTATAAGTTCTTTATATAGTGCCTCTTATTATTTGCTCTATTTAGTATTAAGTACTAGTATTAGGGGTTCTTAGCGTAGTTCTTTATAGTAGGCTTTTTATTTCTTCTTCTACTTCTCTTTATATTTATCCTAGATTATACTACGCCTTATACGCCTATAGGATTCTTCCGATTCGCCTTTATATTATGCGGCTAGCTGTAATACCTTTACCACGAGCTTACAGAGTTTATTGCGCCTGCTTAGGCCGTACTGTAGTATTCCTTTCGGCCTGTATTTAGTATAGACCGTTTCTCTTATACGGCTATATTAGGTTTTAATATGCTTACGGGCTAGCCCCTTATATATGCGGTCCGCGTAGGCTACTATAAGTTCCTCTAGCTTTAGCCGGAGTAGAGGGTATAATATTTTATACTTTATTACCCTAATATTTATTATCTTATATACCCCTAAAATAGTATAAAGGCACTAGTTCTATGCTATTTTAAGCTGCTTAATTTTTGTCTTACTAATCTGCTTTTTTATACCTAGTATAGTATACTAGAAGGTGTATCTATATATAATAGCAGGCCTAATAACCGCTAAGTATATTATACGTGCCTTCCGGAAGCTTACGCTCTAGGTTAACGCTATAAGCCTTATAAGGGCCTCTATTTAGGCTATAGCTTTATTTTTTATAGTGTTAATATATAGGCCCTATTTAAGTTTAGAATCTACCTAGACCTCTAGTATTTTTAGGTTTATTATAGGGCCTTTAGTAAAGCCCTATATATTAACTATAGCTTTTATATTAATAAACTTACAGGCTTTTATAAAGTATATTAGGTGGTATTTATCTAGCGTAAAGACTACTTTATACTTTCTTACCTACTTTATATACTAGTTATGCGCCTATTTAATAGCCCTGCAGTTTTCTTCTATACTTTTACTATATATAAGGATATTTATATTCTTAATAAACCTATAGGCTGTTATATTACCGCGCTATAGTATTAGTAGAAGTATACTAGTAAAGAAAAGAAAGAGTATTAGTAATAGAGAGGAGCTCTGCAGTATTCCTATAGTAACTATAATAGGTTCTACTATAAAGTTTTTAATAGCAAGCCTTATAGTACGGTCCTGTAGAAAGGACTTTATAAACCTAACTATTTACTTTAGTACTTATTAAATCTATAGGTTATATATTATATATTTATATAATATACGGTTAAACGCCCCTAATATATCTAGGCTAAGAAGTAATACTATAAGCTATAGATTTCCTTTCTATATAGTATAGATTTATTTAGTAAAAAGCTTAAGTACTGTCTATATTAAATATTTTAGTTGTGCCCCTATCTAACTAGGTGGAAGTATATCCTTTTCTTCCGCAATTTTCGATAGCCGTATAGCTATAATCCGTTTAAATAGCTTACCTATTATTTTTAGCAGGGCGATCGGCCTATAGGCTTTTGCTATTATATAGGACGCTTTCTAGGGCTTATATAGCACTACTATAATAGAATTTTTAAACGGCCGAGGATAGTATTCTTTATATAGGTACTTTATAAAGAACTAAGCCAGTATAGGCGCCAGCTATATTTCGCACTTCTTAAGAAACCTGTTAGTAATCCCTATAATACCCAGGGCTTTATCTAGAGCAGTTCCTATTAGCGCTAAAAAAAATATCCTTAATTATAATATCTAGCGTAGTGTTATATAGTTCCGGGTATTAGAACCCTTCTAGGTTAGATAAGTCTATATTAGCCGGAGGCGGAAAAAACTGCTCCGCTAGTATATATACTTTTGTTTTATTATCTATATATAAAGTAGGGTTCTTAGGTTTTAAAAAAAAGGGAAATTAAGGCGGAGGTTTTAATTCCTTACTAGCTATATAGCCTTAATTAGCCAGCTTTTATATACTCTTTAGGTCCTTTATTACTTTTTCTACTATATAGCGCTACACCTTAGTACTTTTTTTTTATATAGTTTTCTTTTTATAGTTATACTAGATATAGTATAATATCTAGTCCTTTATAAATCGCGATAAGCGCTATATTCTATACGCCCTTCTAGTTTTATATACTTTCTCTAAGTATTCTTTTAACTATACTAGCAATACCTATTTTAATAGCCTTATAATAGGTACTATAGTAGCAATTATAGCCTGTATATATTTATAGAAAAGGTATGTAAATTTATTAAAGTTCTCCTCTATATTTTAAAAGTTATTCTAGTTATCTAGCTTATTTAGCTAGGTTTAGAGGTGCTTCTGCGCCTTCTTCTAGTTGGTATTTTTCTACAGCTAATATTATAGCTATTCTACTGCGCTTAGTAGGGTAATATCGAACTTTATATATATAGGGCGGTAATCTAAATTATAGTTCTATTCTTTTTATACTATATAGGAAGTAGTTTATTCTATTAGCTATTCTATTATAAATATAAGGTTAATTATAGACTATAATATTCCTTTTACCTATATTTCTATACCTTTCTCTATAGCTAGGTTTATTCCTGCTTCTGTTATAATGCGGATAAGCTCCTCTACTTGCTCCTCCGTGTTTATTACTTATATTCCTCCCTATAATAGGTAATATAGGTTTATATTACCTATAAAAATATGCTCCGCGTTGTTATTATTTAGTAGTAAAAGTAGTGCGGCTATAATTCTATTTAGTTTTAGGTTGTAGATATTATAAATTTAGATGTCCTCTCTACTAGTATAGAAAAAGAGGGTAATAAGGTTTAGTAAATAGTGCTCTACTAACTACTAGTTAATATCGAGGTTCTTATTAATATATATATATATTTTTATATATAGGCTTCTTCTATATAAAAGGTAATAGGACTTTATATAGAGTATTATATACTCTTATTACTATATATTTTTCTATAGCTTTTATATTGCTAGCACTAGCGGTTAAGGCTAGGCTCTCTCCGCTTTTTCCAGGAACTCTCTCTAGGTCTTGCCGCTCTTATTAATATTATACTATATAATAGTAAGTGTGCTAGGTTATTCTAATATTAAACTATATCTATAGTATCTGCGGCGTTTGCTGCACCTATTTTAGCGCGTAGTTGCTGGCTTATATTATCTTCCTGTAAGGACGGCACTTAGATAACAGTTTTAAGTTATAAGAGTTTATCTATATTTCTGTATATTATTAATTAAGTTAACTAGGTTAAAGGCTGTAAGGATAGTAATATAAAGCGAAAAGTATGCAGTATCTAAGAAGGCGTTAAATAGAAAGATTGCTGCGTTAAATAAGTAGTCTGTATTATTCTATTAATCTTTAGCTAGCTTAGGTTCTTATTAGAATACTTAAATATCTTTAGTTGTCCTACTTTTTTTAGTGCTATTAGCGCTGGCCCTAGTTCTATACTGCCTTCGCATGCGTTATTATTAGCAGCTTTTTTTTTCCTGGACTAGGTTAAGGTTATATACACCCCTAGCGGGGCCTAAGGCGTATATAAGCTCGGCCCCTTATTAGTATTATATTAGTATAGTATTGCCTACCTCTTTAATATAGCCTGTAGCTAGGCCCCTTTTTTTACGCTGTATTCGGCACTATATACTAAGTGGTTTCTCTTACAGTTAGCGCACTTCTTAGTATCTATTACCGTGTATTATTTTATATTATATTCCCCTGCGCATACTATATATTAGATATCCTTTTTGCAGTGTTTTATAATATACCTATAGCCCTGGCATTTAAAGTACTATATAGCTATAAAGCCTGCTTTATATTTTAAGGCTGTTAGTAATTATCTACTTATTATAAATCCCTTTATAATAGCTTTGTCTACTATTGCTTCTATACGCACGCTGGCAATAATTAAGCTAGCGTATTGGCCTAGGTTCTCTTGCGCAGCCTTTATACCCTTTTTATTTTTCTATATTATCTTCTTAATAACTAGGCCTAGGTTAATTATTGCGTTAGCCCTAATAATATTATCTTTAAGTATTTAGCTTTCTAGGTTTAAGTTCTTAGGTACTCTATACACCTCTATTAGCACTGCGGGCAGTTATATATATACTGTCTTGCCTAGCACCTGCACCTATTCCCTTTTCTTAAGCAGTGCTTCCTTTATAGCCTTATCCGCAACGTATACCTTAATATCTCCACTCTATAGCTTCCTTATACCGCTAATCTTTATTATATCCGGTGGTCCGGCTGCTTAAAGCTTCTAGGTAATAGTTATATTCGTATTTGCTATAGTTATAGTTCGCTTATTATTATCCTTAATATAGATGGTAATTTTATAGATATTTATAGGTTGCCCTGTATACTACCTATTTCCTGCTGCCTTTATATATTGCGCAGCTATACTGCTTAGCATAGCTAATAGTGTTATGCCTGCTACTGCTGCTGTTGCTACTGCTGCAGTATACGTCTTCCCGTGCGTTAACAACGTATATACCTCCTTTTTCGTATCCTCTATTATTTTCATTAGCTTTTTCTATAGTGTCTGCCGTAGGTCGATCGCGGTATCTAAGAGGCCGAATAGAACACGTCCTGTAAAGTCGTAGAGGGTTTAGACGATCGTATTTATCTTAAGGAATTGGATTAGCTAATTCCGCAAGAGGTCTTATATACCGTATGCTTTATCAACGAGGTCTTAGACGTCCTGGTAGACGTTTTTAATAGGCTTCGGGTTTTAGTGTTGGTTTTAGCGTTATTATTATTGTTGTTATTATTGTTGTTAATGCTGTTACTAGGGCGGCTACGCGTTAGGGGTCGCAATTCGCGGTGTACCTACCGCGACGCCGCCGGCACTACTTATAGGGCTTTAAGGCTGCGTATAATTGTTTACAGGGCCTTAGATAGCCCCTAGGGGCCCTTCTTAGGTTGTATTTCTAAGATACTATAGGGTTAATTGCATTGTGTTTTTTTTTATATATATATATAAAGCATATTTAAACTATATAGTATTACTGCTATTTTACTGCTAAATACGCAGTTAGCTGCAGCTATAGTAGTACTATAAGCTAGGGTGTATATTGCGTAAATAGCTTATTTAGCTACTATTTACCGCTAATTACTAGTAAAAGGCCGGTAAATTTTTTCCTAATAAAACCTCTATAGAATTGTTTTATAAGTAGTCCGTTTTCCTAGTCTAGTTATACTAAGTATTCCTTAAACTTAGCTATATACTTAGCTATTATTCCAGTCTATTAAAGGTACTAAAGTTATCTAATAGCGGTCTAGATAGCGTCTAGGTTTCTTTAGACCTTTTAGATCTAATCCTTATATTTTATATAGTTACTAAAGATTTCTCTTATCTTTTAGTCCTATTTATTAGTAGAGTTATTAAAATAGTTTTCTATTATAGAGTGGAACTATACTAGTGTATTACCGTCTAAATATATTTTTACTACTAAAACCTAACCTGCTTAGTATAAATATATAGCCTTATTATAGTATAAGTAGAGTTATATAGCTAAAAGGAAGTAGTTAAGCTTTCCTTGCGTTCTATTATACTTTTTAGGTAAGGGGACCTTAGTTAATTAGGTGTAAGCCTATTAGTCGGCCTTTGCCTAGAGTTATAGCACTACTATATATTACTTTACTAGTTGTTTATCCTATTTAGCTAGTCTTTAAGCCGCGCTTAGTTAACTAGTTACTTCTAAAGTTATAGATATTACTAAATAAAATGTTATTTTTTAATATAGTGTTAATTTAGATAGGCATAAAACTATAACGTTTTATCTTATCTAATATATATTTAAGGTACGCAACCTTAGCTATAGTTATATATAAGGTATAAATTGTTGTAGGATTTAACTAATTACGAAGGCAAGATAATAGTTAAAAGGCGAAGGGGTAAAAAACGAAGTTACTCTCTAATAGTATAAGTACTAAAGAATTTTAAGATAAACACGAACTATCTAAGGAGGTAAAAACTATGTCTTAAATACAAAACTCGCTCCTAAAAAATTCGTTGGATTACTCTAGATTATCTAATCTATTATAATCTAAATTGTAGAATTATTCTTAATCTAATAATCTATTATATAACCCTTTAAATTTTTCTTAAATTGCAGGATCTATTTTAATCTATTATATAACCTTTATTTCGTAATATTCTATCTACTATACTTTCTTATTTTATAGGGTCTCTAATACTTATAATTTCTTATAGTATAGTTTCTAAAGGTTTAGTAGTATCTTCTTTTAGGTTGTATTTATAACACTATTTCCCCCCTTTTAGCTTATTGTTTTAACAATCGCGCTAAAGTAAGGTTCCCTTAAATAAATATCTAGCGATGCTCCGCTTATAGGTCTTACATTATTACTGTATTATCTTTCTTTTATTATACTAACTAAAGTTAAGCAACGCTCTATTCTTAGTTCTCGCATTATAGTATTAGGGATTTTTATGCCTTTTTATTCTTTTTATAGGAACTATAGCTTAAACTATAAGGTGTTTTTAGCGGCAGCGGGCTAATATAGAGAATGCGTATATTATAGTTACTTTTACTGCAATATTAGTAGTATAACTGCGGTTAACTATAGGTACTTAGAACCTAGTTCCTTTATAGTTACTAACTTTTCTAGTTACTTATATAGACGCGGTGCGGGCCAAACTTTATACTAAAAAGTAGGCTACTTATAAGGCTTAGCGGGTGGCAAATTTTAGCTTCTAAACTTTAAAGGAGCTTAAATAAGAAAATTATAAAGAGGCCGACTAGAGAGAACAAAAATATATTAAATAGGAAGCTGTTTTACTATTAAACTTTGCGTTTTCTTTTACCTTTACAGTTTTAGTTAATCTGCTTAATCTTTTTTAGTTAGCGGACTATTTATCGCTATTATTTTAGGTTATTCTAGGTTCTATTAATAAAACTTTAGGAGTAGCTTTTAGTAATTTGTTAAATTTTTAGCTAGTTCCTATAAATTTTTTATAGTATAGTATTCTTTCCATTTAATTAGGTACTTAGTTTACTAATCCTTAATTCTAGAGTTTAGGATTTTTTCCACTTTATACTTATTGTTATTTTTTTACTATAGTTTTCCTATTTAGCCTAGCGTTTTTAGGTGCAGGTTCTAATAAAAATATATAAAATACCGGGTGTATTTTTATTATTAGTAGTAGCTTTAGCTTATAGTTTACTATACTAATAATAGTATCGATTTTAAATAGTCTAATTTTAATGTAATTTAACTTGCTGCTTAGTCGTTTTATCTTAATGTTTTTTTTAAGTAGGTAAACTTTATCCCCCCTTTTTAAGGTAGGTGGCACGCTTTTATACTTATTATAGTACTTAGCTAACCTTAGTGCTAAAAATTGGATATTTATTACTAACTACTTTTATAATTCCTTAATGTTTTTAACTAATAGTATGGCTGTTTAAGCCCTTACCGTGTCTTTTTACGATTTTTAGTATACCTTTAGCTTAAATCTATAATTTGCAAAAAATGGCGATACTTTTATTATTTTTGTAGATATACTATTATAGGCGAACTATACTATTAGAAGTAGCCTTACTTAATTATTTTACCTATAGTTAATATAGTATTATAGGTACTATTTTAAAGTTTAATTTAGTTTTTCTATCTGTTCGTCCGTTTATAAGTAGAATACTATAAATAACTTAAACTTAGTGCCTAATTATGCTATTAAGGTTTACTAAAATTTTAACGTAAACAGCTTATTACAATTTAATATTTTTTTTTTTAGCAATTTGTAGTTACTAATAATTGTCCTTAAAAAAGTATAGGCTAAATTCTCTGCTATTAATGCTTTTTAGTATAGTATAAAGTATCTATGCTTAGTTAATTAGTCTGTAATTACTAATATAGAATTGTACTTTATTCCTATTATAGGTTCTATAGATTCTAGTAGTTTAATAATAAAATCCCATGCTATTAATTTCCATGCCCTTTTTAGTGTTAATGGGCTTTTTATTAATTTATATAGCGCGTGTTATACTAACTTATTTTTTGCGTATTTACATTTTATAATTACTTTTTTTACTATTTTCCTTATTTTAAAAAAGTAAAAGTTCCTAAATAAATATTTTTTGGTTTTTTTGGTTTTTTAATATTTATGCGCTAATACGCTGTAGAATTTTCTTATAAGCTTTATTTTTAGCTTTATAGATATATATACTAATTTTTTAAAATGGTATATTCTCCTATAGACCGTTATAGTAGCCTAGTTCCTTAAATTCTAGTTTAGGGCCGTTGTATTGCAATGCGCCTTTTTATACTATAAGTCGTTTTTTTACGCTTCTCTAATTTGGTCGTCCTATTCTATATTTAGGGTTACCCTATATATAGTTACTACCTATATATAGTTAAATTTAAGGTATTTTAGGGTGCTTTTTTAAAGTATAGTAAAGGTCTTTTTAAAGCTTCCCTTTATATAATTTAGTTTTCTGCTTAGAGCGTCTGCTTAGGCGTCCTTTATACCTTTTTTATAGGTTATTTTAAAGTTATAGGACCCTAATTATTTCAACTATTTTATTTATTAGCGATTTAACTCCTTTATAGTAGTAAAATATGCTAAATTCTTATAATTTATATATACTTATATTATGTGTTTTGCTTTTTTAAGGTAAACTCTCCACTACTTAAAAGCCTCTACTATAGCTAGTAGTTCCTTATTATAGACGTTGTAGTTTAATTCTACTAGGCTTAGCTTCCTTAAGTAAAATACTATTAAATATAGCTTTTTTTTACTATTAGGTTAGTTAATAATAGTACCTACTGCCTTATCTAATGCGTTTATTTCTATAGTAATAGGCCTTTTTAGGTTAAATATCGCCAAAACTAATTTTAAAGAGAATTTTTTCTTAAGGTTATTAAAGGCTTTTTGGATTATTAGTATCTAGATATATTTTATAGCTTTTTTAGTAAGTTTAGTAAAAGGTTTAGCTATTTTTAAGTATCCCTTAATAAACTATTAGTAGTAGTTCGCTAAGCTTAGGAAGAACTAAAGCTTTTTTATATTTTTTAGCTCTGGCTATTTAAGTATTAACTCTACTTTACCTATTTTTATTTTAATTTTCCCTAGACTAATTATATATTCTGGAAATTCGGTTTATTATACTATAAATTCGCATTTTTTTAGTTTTACCGCAAGTTAGTTGTTCGCAAGTTTCTATAGTACTTTTTTAATATACTCCTTATACTCTTTTAGCGTTTTTAAGTATATTAGAATATTATTTAAATAAGCTACTATAAATTAGTTTAAGTACTCCCTTAGTACTATATTTACTAGTACTTAAAATATCGCTAGCGTATTAGTAAGCCTAAATAGCATTACTATATACTTATAGTATCTATATCTTATTTAAAATACTATCTTCTATTTTTCGCCCTTTTTAATTTTTATAAAGTGGTAACTATTTTATAGGTCTAGCTTTATAAAGTATTTCGCTTTATATAAGCGGTTCTTTAATTTTAAAATTAAAGGTAATAGGTATTTATTTTTTACTATAATACTATTTAGATAGCGGTAATTTATATATAGTTATAACTTTCTATTCTTTTTAGTATAAATATAACTAGGTAACCTATAGGTAATTTACTTAGCTAAATATATCCCTTTTTTAGGCTTTTCTATAGGTATTTATCTAATACTTTAAGTTTCTTTTATAATAGTAGATAACGTATTCTATAAGCAAGCCGTCTACCTAAGCGAGCCGTCTACTTTATTATAAAAACGCGACGCGTTAACTTCTAACCACTATGCGTCGACAATACAACGTGTAATTAATACAAAATAAAGGTCGAATATATATAGCTATCGCAGCAATTAATTAGCAGCAATTTAAAAGCGAACGGCGCGCTATTATAATATATAACGTACCCAGAAGCACACTTCGAGATCGACGCGTTGGAACGACCCCACGACGCGATTCTAAGCCTAATTCAAAGAAGCTTTCCAAGCTGGAGGAATTAGTTGTTGTTCAATATATACTCGACCTGGATTCGCGAGGATTTCCGCCCAACCTGCATGCTGTACGAGAGATGGCCAACAAATTGCTCGCCGAGCGCGCCGCCGGCCACGTTGGCAAGAACTGGCTAGAGAACTTTATTAAGCGAACACCTAAGCTTAAAATATAATTTAATTGAAAGTACAATTGTTAGAGAGCTTTATGCGAGGATTTAAAGGCAATTGGTAATTAGTTTAAGCTTATACGCAATATAAAAGCAAAGTATAGTATTCTAGATAAAAATATATATAACTTTAATAAAGCTGGCTTCTAAATAGGCGTTATTTTAACTAGCGTAGTTGTAATAGGCTCTAAGCGGTGTAATTATCCAAAATTAATACAGCTAGGTAATTGCGAATAGATAATAATAATCTAAGGAGTTAATGCCTATAGATAGGCTATCCCGCTATTTATTATCTTTTCGGGTAAGTACTACCTCTCTATATAGTATAAAGGTAATAATATACTACTAGACTAGGTTATAGCAGTAAATAATAATAGCTAGACAACGAATAAGCTTAGTATTGCCTGGCTGCAGTATTTTAATAAGTATATAAAGAATCGCACTATAGGTATACATCGGCTACTAATTATTAATAGCTATAAGAGCTACTGCTCGCTTAAATTTAAAAAGATTTATAAGAAGAATAATATTATTACTCTCTATATACTAGCGTATTTATTATACTTACTGCAGCCGCTTAATATTAGCTGCTTTACTCCGTTAAAAAAGGTATACAGGCGCTAAATTAAGGACTTAATATACTACTATATTAACTATATTATAAAGCTAGAGTTTTTACTAGTATTTAAAGCAGCCTTCTATAACTTAATTATAAAAAGTAATATTTACGCAGGCTTTTAAGGCGCAGGCCTTATACTGCTTAATCTAGAGGTAGTGCTTTTAAAGCTTAATATTCGGCTTTATACGCTGTCGCTTCCTGCTATAGTAAAGGCTTAATAGGAGTTAAAAATACTAAGCAACGCTTATAAGCTAGGCTCTTAATTAGCTTTAATTTATAATTATATTTAAAAGCATTAAAATAGCTCGCCTATAGCAATTCTTAATGCGCTTAGCAGCCTTTCTAAATATATTGCAATAATAATATATTAAGCTATACTATTACGCGATATAGTTACCAGCCTTTAAAAGGTAAATAAAGCCGCTATAAAGCGCAAGGCGCGTAAAAAAAAGCGGATCTAGAAAGAAGGAACTTTAATAATAGAAGCAGGCTCTTAAATAGCTGCTTAAAGGCTTAATAAGGACGCCTAAAGTAAAAGGCAGTAAGGTAGGGCAGATTTTAGCAGGAGCGCGCGGCGCTATAAACGCTGCGGCGAGCTAGGGCACAATATTTATACGTGCAAAAATAATACAGAGGTTGCTGCAGATTAGGCTATAAGTTATATATAGTTAATATCTATTAGTATTATAGAGCAATTAACGTTTAAGGCCGGTTTTTATAATAAAGTAGACGGCTTACTTAGGTAAACGGCTCGCTTATAGAATACGTTATATTAGTTCTAACTTAGGTAATATTTCTAGTACTAGGGGTATTTTATAATCCCTAAATTAATATACTAGTAGTGCTATTTTAATTTTTTTAGTAAAAATTTCGCGAAATTCTTTATAGGCTTTTAGTACTAGAAATTCTTTTTTTTTTAGCTATTATAATAGTCTAATTTATTAATTTTTTAGGTTAATACTAATACTAGCCGATTGCCTGTCCGTTTTTATAGGCTCTTTTTATACCTTATCTAAAGATTATACTAACTTTTATATTTTGCTTAGAACCTTTATTTAAGTATAGGGTACTTTTTAGTCTGCTTTCTAACTATATTTATATATAGTTAGATTTCTAGTCTATTATTAGGTTGTTTTTCCTTAACTAGGGTATACCTAAAATTATTTTATATTAACCTATTATCGTAATATCTAAGCTTATTATTTTTTAATACTTTTTTACCCTAAAAATACTTAGTTTTATTTCTATATATACTATTCTATTTTTAAACTACACTAAGTTTTTATCTATAACTATTAACCTATAATATATTCTACTACTAAGCCGGCTAAACTACTAAGCCGGTATTACAGTAACCACCTGTAACACCTTACCTACTATAATTCGCCGATTACGTGTTTAGTTTAGCTTCTAGTCTAGATTATATCCTAGAATATAGCCTAAATCACGTAACCTAGTCTAGGTTGTAGTCTAGGTTATAGACTAGATTACGTAGCGTTGTTACCTAATCTCGCATAGAGCTCGCGAGCTTATGCTATACGCACGTTCCGCCGGCATATCTTCTTCGCCGGCGCTCTCGATTTCCTGTTCCTTATATAACGTCTTAATTCCCTATATAGTAACGTATTTAGCATCTAATTAAAGCTTCCTCCTAAGCTCTTAAACTCCTGCTTATAGCACTATTATAATATTATATTATATTAACTTTTACCCTTATAATAACCCTAAACAACTTAACTGCTATACTTTTAGAGCTGGTTACCTCTATAAAGGAACAGCTTACCGCAGTATAATCCTTATTTATAGGAGCCCTATAAAACTAACAATCTGCCTTTATAGAAGAGATAGCAGTATTATAAAAGGAAATTTTAATAATCCGGGAACACTATTATAAATTAAATAATAGCTTAAAGCCTGTCGCTTCTATAAACTATACACGGACGCCAACTATTAAGGTTACGCCCCCTTCTTCCTTTAATACCTCTCCAACGCGTCCTAACGCGTGTACTATAAAATCCGACTGCCTACCTAACCCTCTAATATTTAATAAACGCCGCAAGGATCTCCCTATTTTTATCCAGAAACTCTAGTATAAACTAGAATAGAATATAGACTAATACCCTACTAAATAAGCCCGGTTGCTTTATACCTATTTTTAACTTAAACGTAACCTGTTAATATTAGTAGCTCCCTTAATAGATTAAGATATATATACTATTAAGCTACTTATCCAATTCCTACAGGCTATATACGGCGACCTAAATAAGAAACTTACGGCTCTAAGCAGGTTATATTTATTAAAATAAGGAAAGCGGAGTTTTACGTTATACTTTACTAAATTCCGACGCCTTACAGCTAATACAGGTTTAAATAAAATTGGCCTAATAACCCAACTCCGGCATTTGCTTTCTAATAAACTCCGTCGAGCTATAGTTAGTGTTGCTATCCCGGACAACTTAAATAGCTACACTAACCTTATCTTAGTATATAATAATAATCTTTAATTCCTTCTAACTAACCGCTCTTCCCAATATTAAGCCCCGACTCGGAAGAACCTAAACGCGATGGAAATCGACGCATCTAATTATGCGCCGGTTAGATCTGCCGAATAAGAAAAATGCCGCCGAAAAAGGCTCTGCTATAAGTACCGCAAGTATAGCTATATCTCTCGCAACTGCTCTATACTGCTGCTATAAGTCTAATCCTTTAGCCTAGATAGGCCCGTAAGCCCTTATATATACGCATAAGCTATAAGTCCTTCTTAATCTTTACCTGTCCGCTGTTTATCTATATCTATAAACTTATCCTCTAGCTCTAATTATTCTAGAGGAAGATACTAGTTCCGCATAAAAAAGCTATTAAAAGCCCGGTCCCGGGCTTAAGTCCCCCCCTGGGACTATTCTAACCCCGGATTTCTATAAACCTGTTTAAAAAACCTGTAGCTAACTCCTGGAAATAATAGATCTTTACTCTATTTTCCCTATAGTAAAGTTCTATATAATTAGATACCTAAGCTCTAATTAACAGCGGAGCTACAGGTATAGGTTATATTTATAGATCTCTGGCGCGCGCATAGAACCTTTATCTTAAACCGCTACTAATTATTTTACGCCTAACTGGATTTAACGGAAAATAACTAAAAAAAAAAAGGATTACGCACTCTATATGCGTGACCCTCCGCCACCTAAACTATACAGAACCGATCCGCCTCTATATACTAGAGATTGGAAAACACAACCTAATACTAGGACAGCTATAGCTGTATAAGCACCGCGTTGGAATTAATTATAATAACTAACGGCTGCTCTTCCGCTTCTCCTATTACCAGGCTCGTTGCCTGCGCAAACCTGCTAATGTATTCTAATATAATAATAATAAGAACCCTGGCTAGAAGGCTTATAGCGAAGCCCCTTACTTAATAACTAAATACTCCTGTTTTTAATAGTTAAGCCTGCGTATATAACACCGATACAACTACTAGCTTTCTAAGATAAACCGCTAGCTAAACAAACCCAAACCTGAACCTGAACCCGAACCTAAACCTAAACCTAAATTAGAATTAGAACCTAATATAGAACCCGATGCAGAGCTAGATATCTATCTACTTAAGGCAGAGATATTAACCTAATTAGCCCGATAACCCGATTATAAAATTTTTGCTATTACTATTGCTAATATTAATAAGGCCTTAGCTAAAAAGAAGTACACCAACCCAGCAACAAAGGTCCCTGTAGAATACCACCCGTTTTTAAAGAACTTCTCCCGCTAAAAGGCTAATAAGCTGCCTAATCACCGTATATATAATTATAAAATTGTTTTAGAAAAAGGAAAGCAACCTAGATTTAGCCCGCTATATAGTATATCCTAGAATAAACTAAAGGTGCTCTAAAAGTACCTTAATAATAACCTCGCAAAAGGGTTTATTTGCGCTAGCTTATCGCCTGTTACTTTTCCTGTTATCTTTATTAAGAAACTAGGAGGAGGTTTATAATTCTGCGTTAACTACTAAGCGCTAAACGCGGTAACTATTAAAAACTGTTATCCGATTCCTCTAATCTAAGAGACTCTGGCCCGATTTAGTAAGGCTAAGTACTATACTAAGCTCGATATTATCTCGGCGTTTAATCGCTTACGGATCGCAAAAGGAGATAAATAGCTAACAGCCTTCCGAACACAATATAGCCTATTTAAATACCTAGTTATACCCTTTAGACTAGCTAACGCCTTTAGTATATTCTAGCACTATATAAATAATATACTCCGCCTATACCTAGACGTATTCTACACCGCGTATATTAATAATATCCTAATATATAGTAAAAGCTTTAAGGAACACCAGCACTATATAAGGCTAGTTCTTAAGGCCTTAGAAAATACAGGACTATAACTTAATATTAATAAATGCAAATTCTACTAGAGCAGTATTACGTACCTAAGGTATATAATAACAACTAATAGAATTAGCATAGACCTAAATAAGATTAATAATATCTATAACTAGGAGACCCCTTATAATATAAAGGATATATAAGCCTTTATAGGATTTGCTAACTTCTATTAATAATTTATTAATAATTTCTCTAGGTTAGCTGCACCTTTAATTACCCTTATAAAGAAGGGCATGTAATTCTAATTTAGTAATACCTATAAGGAAGCATTTAAACGCCTTAAAACAGCTTTTATAACTGCCCTAATCCTCCGCCACTTTAACCCAGATCTACTAATAACTTTTAAAGCCAACTTATCTAACTATATAAACGCCGGAATTCTATTATAGATAGATAAATATAGAGTTCTACAACCTATAGCCTACTTTTCTAAGCAGCTAAACCTAGCCGAAAACAACTATAAAATTTATAATAAGGAACTCCTAGCAATTATCTAATATTTTAAATAATAGCGCCCTAAGCTAGAAAGTGCTGCACTTCTAATCCAGGTTCTTAGCAATTATAAAAACCTGCAGTACTTTACTACTATAAAACAGCTTAGCCACCGGCAAGCCTGTTAGGTAGAGTACCTGTCCTGCTTTAACTTTACAATTATATATTAACCTAGTAAGTTCGGAGAAAAGCTAGATACCTTAACCTGCTGTATACAGGATATACCTGCACAGGAAGAAGCCCGAGCGGCCTAAAACTAGACCTTATTGCGCCCTAAGTTATTTACCGAGTTAAACCTTATAGAAACTAATCGCATAATTTAAGAAATTATTAAGGAAGAGTACCTAAATAATAAATTTATATAAGAAGTCCTGGAGCTAATATAATCTGGAACCTAATATTTAAAGAAGATTACCTTAAGCAAATATAAAGTCCGCAATAATAAACTATTTTACTATAACCGCCTTGCAATTCCTAACTATAATAAACTAAAGATTAAGCTCCTTTAGTATATATATAATTCACCTATAGGCGGCTATCCAGGGCGCGGAAAGACCCTTAAAATCCTCTAGAGAGAATACTACTAGCCCCGGATATTTAAGACAATCCGCTAATATATAGCCTGTTATTACACCTATTGCCGTATAAAGGCTTTAAAAGAAAAGTATAACAGCTTTCTAAAGCTACTACTAGTTCTGCTGCGCTGCTGGCAGGATGTTTTAGTTAATTTTATTATAGATCTACCTAAATCTAAAGGCTGCACTAATATTATAGTTATAGTAGATTGTCTAAGCAAGTATTAATATATTATTCCTTGCAAAATAATTATAGCTTAAGCTACTGCTAACCTATTCTACCGGCATATTTAGGTGTACTACGGCCTTCCTAATATATGCGTTTCTAACTAAGGATCGCAGTTTATTTCCGTATTTTAGAACGAACTATACAGATAACTATAAATCGAAGCCCGACTATTATTAGCCTTCCACCCCGAAACGGATAGCTAGACAGAGAAGGCAAATTCTATACTAGAACAAGTCCTCCGGGCCTATACAAATTACTAGCAAGATAACTAGGTAACCTGGCTGCCGTTAGCTTAATTTAAAGCAAATAATATAAGATCCGAATTAACTACAGTAATACTATTTATTGCTGTTATAGGATAAAACCCTTAAATAGGCTTTAAACCCCCTATAGGAATACAGCGCCTTTCCTATTAAACGCTGTAAGCCCGCAAGGCTAACTAGATAATTAATAAGATAACTAATATTAAACAATTTATCTATAAAGAGATAACTTGGGCACAAGCAATATAGGAAGAGTTTGCTAACCGTCGGCGCACTAGTGCACCGTTCTACCGCGTTGGCGATAAAGTCTAGCTAGACGCCCGAAATATCCATATAAAACAAAAGTCTAAAAAGCTTAACTAGAAAAACCTTAGAAAGTTTCTAATTATATAAGTAGTTTTACTATACGCCTATCGATTGGGCCTGCCTAATATAATAAAGATCTACCCTATCTTCTATATCTTCCTTCTACGGCTTACCGCCCCGTCCTCAGATTACCTTCCTAGCTAAGAAAACTTTTCTCCTAAACCTGTTAAGGTTAATAGCGAACCGGAGTACTATATTAACCGTATTAAAGACCTCCGCTTTAACTAACGCCGGAAGCAATATAAATACCTTATTAAATAGACTAGCTATAATAAGTTATCCTAGGAGCCTGCTTTAGAGCTTAAAAATATAACAGCTGCCGCTAATTATTATCGCCGGCACCCTAATATACCCGAGCCACCTAATATATAATTATACAATTATAAGGGCCCTGCGTAGAAGGCTTCTGCCAACTACCCTAGGGCTATATAACACAACTTTAACGCCTAAAAGACTTAGGTTTAGGAAAGGGGTACTGTTATAGTAACTACCTGTAACACTTTACCTACTATAATTCGCCGATTACGTGTCTAGTCTAGCTCCTAGTCTAGATTATATCCTAGAACGTAGCCTAGATTACGTAACCTAGTCTAGGTTATAGTCTAGGTTATAGACTAGATTACGTAGCGTTGTTACCTAATCTCGCACAGAGCTCGCGAGCTTATGCTATACGCACGTTCCGCCGGCATATTTTCTTCGCCGGCGCTCTCGATTTCCTGTTCCTTACACAACGTCTTAATTCCCCACGTAGTAACGTATTTAGCATCTAATTAAAGCTTCCTCCTAAGCTCTTAAACTCCTGCTTATAGTACTATTATAACAGCCGGCTACTTTTTTTTAGTATAACCAACACTATATTTACATAGTAATATATTAACAACGCAGCAATTATTTATCTTAGTAAGAAGGCAGTATTAATCTCGCGCTTTAAGCCTTTACCTTTAGTTAATTTAGGACTATATAACGCGCTGCAGCAGCCTTTAACGTATAATATTAGCGGCTCTCTAATTAGCTTTATAGAATTACGTTTCGACCTTAATTACAACTAAACTGCCTAAAGCTTACTGCGACCGAAGAGCATATAATTATATAATATATCCTTAACCTAGACTTATAAAGATTTGTGCCCCGGTTATATAAGGTGGTAGATATAGCAGATAAAGTACTAGCTGCGTGTAGTAGAATACTAGTAGGCAAGAACTAGACTTAACAGTTTATATTTTATATAAAGGAACTTAAAATAGCTTTTAATTAGGTAAAGAACTGCTAGAGGATACTCTAGGAAGACCTAGAGGTTATTAATACGTGGTTTACTCTTATATAAGAGACTATAGCTAAGTATAGCATCTACCTAGATAATATCTACAACTTTAATAAAACTAGCTTTTAAATAGGTATAATTAGTATAATAAAGGTTATTACAGGTTTAGAGAAATATATAAGGCCTAATTTTATTTAACTAGGCAACTAAAAGTGGGTTACAGTTATCTAGAGCATCTGCACTACCGGATATATAGCCCTACTATTTATTATCTATAAAGAACGCGTTTATATCTCTATATAGTATAAGAAAGTAGAAATACTATATAATTAGAAGCTCTCTATCTCTAAAAACGGCTGGACTAATAATAAGCTTAGTTTTAAGTAGTTAAAGCACTTTAATATATATATAAAGGCGCGTTAGGTAGGGTTATATAGGTTGCTGATTTTGGACGGCTATAAAAGCCACCTTAACTAAGATTTTAAGAATTATTACGTTAAACAACAAATTTTTACCCTCTATATACCTGCGCATTTATTATATATACTTTAGCTACTTAATATAGTATGCTTCTCGCTATTAAAGCTAAAGTACTCTTAATATATATAAGACTTAGCACGCTAACGCGTCTACTATATTAATAAAAAAGGCTTTCTACCAGCCTTTAAAAACGCGTTTTTCGACGTGTTTATATATAAGAACTATAAAAAGGCCTTTAAGGCCTCTAGATTAGTTCCTATTAACGCGCAGGTAGTTTTTAATCGCCTTAATATACGGTTATAAACCCTATTACTAGCACCTCTACTAGAAACACTATAGTAATTAAAGACCCTAAGTAATATATATAAATTTAGATTATAATTAAGGCTAGTAAGCAATTCCTTTATATAGTTACTAACAACCGCCTAAAAAGGCTTCTTAAAGCTTATTAAAGGAGCCGAAGAGATGCTATACAAAAATATACTTATTAAAGCCCGGGTTAAAAAGCTTAAAAAGCAACTAGCAGAGATAACTAAGCGTAAAAGTTGTAAAAGAAAGCAAATCCAGACTAGCAGTATAATAGAGTATAGTACAGCAGCGTTATATATAGCTGCTAAAGTGTCTAGAGTATCTAATCTACGGAAAAAGGTAGGTAGTAGAGATAGTATAAATAGGGCTCTACTAGCTTAACAGCGCTATAGAAACTATAGAAAGGCTAGGCATAATACGCGTACGTGTAAAAAGGATTAAGAAGCTTCTTCTAAATCTAATCTAAGTGTGTTGTATATAAGTTCTATAGCTAGTTGCGAATAAATTAACTGCGCGCATATAGTATTGGTTATGCTAAGGAAAAGTAGCCGGCTTAGTAGTTTAGCCGGCTCGGTAGTAGAATACGTTATAGAGTATCTTTTATTTGCTAAGGAATTTAGTTTTCCTTAATAAATATGTAAAATATTAAGTTAGCTTACGCGCTACTATTTAGTAGTGCTTTTACAGCTTTCCTACTATATATTACTTATAGAGTTATATATCTAGTATTTAGTTAAAGTATAGTATTAAACTTTTTTATTTTTTCTACCCTATTTTTTAACCTATATAGTGCTTATTTAGCTACTAAAGCTTTAAGGGTCGCGCCTTTTATACCTCTTTAATATTTATTAGTATTTGGTTTTCTAGCTACTTAGCGGGGATTTTTATTTAGCTACTTTAGCCTTCTTCTTACTAAAGCGCTAACTTATTTTTTTTTAGCTTTTAGGGCTAATAGTTTTTATGCTTTATTTTTATATATACTAAATATAAGTTTAGTTAGCGGGCTTTTTTATTATCTAGTATATTTCCATCTTTAAATAGTAATTCTTTTATTTCCTTAATAAGTTTAACTACTTTTATAACGTTATCTATTAACTGCTTAATAGCGTTATACTATTCTTCTTTATCTAAAGGTTTTTTAATTTTAGGTAACTTGCACGTAAAGTTAGCATTATAATAGTTATTTAGAAGGTTCTTATTATCCTTGCTATTTACTACCGGAATTATCCTAGTCTTTCTAGGCCTTTATAGGTAATATCCCGTTATCTACTTATTTAACTTATAGATTATACAATTATTATTATAGTATGCCGTTTATAATATAAATATATAACTATCTATTCTTGCTACTATAGCTATAGTGCGTATTTTTTTGCCTTTATAATACTAGTTTTTATAGTATCCTCTTTTACTGCAACTAAAGTATATACTATTCTTTTAGTGTTTTTGCTTTATATTATTATTATATATTCTAGGTTTCTTTAGTTATTTAGTGCGCCTTTTAGCTATATTAATTTCTATAGCTTCCCCTAAGTACTATATTATACTAGGTTCTCGCTTCCGCACAGTTTAGTATAGTTTAAGGAATTATTTTCTAGTTCTTTCTATTCGTTATTTATACTATTAGTTATTAATTCTAATAGCTATATTAATTATACTTTTAAGGTCTAAAGGTCTTTTAACTTAGGCAATTTCGTCCTTAACGTTATTCTTAAGGCCTTAGTAATATTATACTATTAGAGCTTCTTCTCCCTATACTAGCCTTAAGGCTACCTACTAGAACTTAAAGGTATACTAACTAGCAAAGCTTCGTTATTTAAGGCCCTCTATTTATTATTTTATAGTTTATATTTTATTAATATCTTTAAATATATTTTAAAGTGCTTTTTTAAAATTCTGGTAGTCGCTAAACATAGTATTAGTTTCTAGCTTCCTTTTAGCAGGGTTGTTTATACTAAGCTATTCTTCTAGTATTAGGTTAAACTAGTTAAAGGTGGTATCTTTAAGAAAGGTTGCGGCTATACAAACCTTATTTACTTTAAATAGGACCTTATTAGCTTATAGATATAACTTTATTTAGGTTATAAAGGCTTTTAAGGTTCCTTGTTTTCCTTTAAACTCCTTTAGTTTATTTACTTTAAATTAGCTAGCGCGGGATGTTGCTTCGCCTATAGCAATTTAAAAGTTTCCTTAAATAGCTTTAACTTTTTCGTTTTTTATCTATAGTTATTGCTAAAAAATTATTATATTATAGTCCTTATATAACGTTTCGTCCTATCTAATATATATCTAAGTCCCGCGACTATAGGTATTATTATATAAACGTATAAACCGTTAAGGGTTTATCTAATTACAAAGTTAATAGTAAAGTTAAAAGGCAAAAGGGTAAGACGAATTCGCTTTTTAATAGTATAAGTACCGAAGAATTAAATAATAAACACGAACTATTTAAGGAGGTAAAAACCGTGTCTTAAGTATAAAACTAACTCCTAAAAAATTCGTTAGATTATTTTAGATTATCCGATCTATTATAATCCGAATTATAGGATTATTTTTAATTCAACGATCTAAATTATAGGATTATTCTCGATCTAATAATTTATTACGTAACCTCTGTCCCGTAATATTCTGTCCACTATACTGCCTTATCCCTTGGAATTTCTAGTATTTAAATCTATCTAGAATACTCGTTTTTAAGGTTTAGCAATATCTTCTTTTAGGCTGTACTTATAATACTATTTTCCCCCTTTAAGCTTGTTGTCTCGATAATTGTGCTAGGGTAAGGTTTCCTTAAATAAATAGCCGGCGATGCCCCGCTTTTAGGTTTTGCATTATTACTGCGTTGTCCTTTTTTTTATTATACTAACTAAAGTTAAGCAGCGCTTTATTTTTAGTTTTTGTATTATAGCTTTAGGATTTTTTATGCTTTCCTACTTTTTTTATAGGAAATATAGTTTTAACTATAAGGTGCTATTTGCGGCGTCGGGCAGATATAAAAAATGTGTCCGTTATAGTTATTCTTATTGCAATGTTAGTAGTATAACTACTACTAACTATAGGTACTTAGAACTCTATTCCTTTTTAGTTGCTAATTTTTCTAGTTGCTTATATTAATATAGCGCAGGTGAAACTGCGTTTAAAGAAGTAAAATACTTTTAAGGCTCTGCGGGTTATAGCTATAAAGGTAGAACGTTTTTTTAAATAGGAAAACCTTTTAGAGCGTTATAAAGCTAATATACTTCGCTTAGGGTTCTAAACCTTAAAAGAGCTTAAATAAGAAAATCGCAAAAAAGCTAATTAAAAAGAACGAGAGCGTGTTAAATAGGAAGCTGCTTCGCTATTAAACTTCGCGTTTTCTTTTGCCTTTACGGTTTTAAGTAATCCACTTAATTCCTTTTAGTTAACGGGTGCCTTATTGCCGTCGTTTTGGGTTAGTTTAGGTGCTATTAATAAAACTTTAAAAGTAGCTTCTAGCAATTTTTTAAGTTTCTAGCCGGTTCCTATAAATTTTCCGTAATAGAATATTCTTTCCATTTAATTAGGTACTTAGTTTGCTAATCCTTAATTTTAAAGTTTAGGATTTTTTCCATTTTATACTTATTATTATTTTCTACTTAGGTTTTTTTATTTAGCCTGGCGTTCTTAAGTGCAGGTTCTAATAGGAATACGTAAAATATTAGGTGTATTTTTATTGTTAGTAGTAGTTTTAACCTATAGTTTACCGTACTAATAACGGTGTTGATTTTAAATAGTTTAATTTTAACGTAGTTTAACTTGCTGCTTAGTCGTTTTATTTTAATATTTTTTCTAAGTAAGTAGACTCTATTCCCCCTTTTTAAAGTAGGTGGCACGCTTTTATACTTATTATAGTACCTAGCTAACCTTAGTATTAGAAATTAAATGTCTATTACTAACTGCTTCTGCAATTTTTTAATTTTTTTTAACTAAAAGTATAGCTGTTTAAGCTTTTACCGTGTTTTTTTTACGGTTTTTAGTATGCCTTTAGCTTAAATCCGTAATTTGCGAAAAATAGCGATACTTTTATCGTTTCCGTAAATACACTATTATAGGCGAACTATACTATTAGAAGTAGTTCTACCTAATTATTTTACCTATAGTTAATATAGTATTATAGGTACTATTTTAAAGTCTAATTTAGTTTTTCTATTTATTCGTTTGTTTTAGAATAAAATACTATAAATAGCTTAAACTTAGTGCCTAGTTATACTATTAAAGTTTACTAGAATTTTAATATAAACAGTTTATTATAATTTAATATTTTTTTTTTTAGTAATTTATAGTTACTTACAACTATTTTTAAAAAAGCGTAAGCTAAATTTTCTACCGTTAATACTTTCTAGTATAATATAAAGTATCCGTACTTAGTTAATCGGTCCGTAATTACTAATATAGAATTGTACTTCGTTTCTATTATAGGTTTTATAGATTCTAGTAATTTAATAATAAAATCCTACGCTATTAATTCCTATACCCGTTTTAGTATTAATAGGCTTTTTATTAATCTATATAGCGCGTATTTTACTAACTTATTTTTTGCGTATTCGTATTCTATAATAGTTCTTTTTACTATTTTCCTTATTTTAGGAAAGTAGAAGTTCCTAGTTAGACGTTTTAAGGTTTTTCCAGTTCCCTAGTATCTATACGCCGGTGCGCTATAGAATTTCTTTATAAGCTTTGTTTTTAGCTTTATAGGTACGTATACTAATTCTTTAAAATAGTATATTTCGCTATAGGTTATTATAGTAGCCTAGTGGCACCGCAAGCCCGACAAGCAGCCTGTACGAGGCGGTGCTACGAACCTGCTCCTACATTGTAGTGAGCAGAGCAGATGCTTGAGGCACGATGGAGCTGGTGATGGCGTTGTGGCCGTTCGAAGGCCTCCAACCGGACGACGACAACAACGAACCGCATCACCAGAACAGAGGAACAACCATCAAAATGGGTATGAAAACCATCCGACGTATGTCTACTTGTGTAGGAAGCAAGCCGAACGTGGAGCCGATGCCTAGGCGTACGACAGGACACCTCTGGGGTGGCGATGCAGAGTTTTCACCCTCCCCTCTATCGAAGCTCTTGTTAACTGATGGTGTCTACAGTGCCTACAGCGTCACCAGAGTCATTGGTGGTCAATTGGAGGACCTCAAACAGCGTGGTGCTCGCAGCCTTTGCCTAGGGGACAGCATTCTCATGGCGGTTAAGTGGAGGACCTCAAACAGCGTGGTGCTCGCAGCCATCGACAACGCAATGCCTGTAGGCGCCCATCAGCACGCGAGGAAGCCCGAAGCTCCTGAAGGGAGATGGTCACAGCCAGCATGGTGGGGGTAATGGAGCCGTCCGCCGGACAGGCAGAGGGAGGAAGGACGACAGACCGGATGATTTCCAAGCAGATGCAATCCCGATGACGCGCTGCGAGGCGACGACGCCTGACCGACCCGGCTACGACACGCAGGGTGGACACGAGTGCTGGGGCAGCAGCTGGATATACTTGAGGACGGGCATAGCAGGCAGATGGGAGGAGGAAGATGGATGCTCTATTTTGGTTAGTGGGAGGGAAACATTAAAGTATGCTGCCTGGCTAGGGGTATATGGATAACAACTCCTGCAAGACACGGTCGGCCTTGTAAAGGGGAGACTCTACAAGGTATCGCGAAGCAGCGTCAGCTGTGAGGCGAGGTGTGCAATAGCAGCGACTGTTAGAGGAAGGCGGCGTCCTACGGCCTCTATCTTGACACTGTCTGTACAGCCCGAGAGGACGGATGCGCGTGTCGGTCCATAAACAGGCAAGGAGAGGAGGATGACATGGGCTTAAGGAGCAAACTGGTGCAGGGGCGTAGGAGGAGGGCTTTGTCCACCCGAGTCCTCGAGGCCAGGTTAGGAGGTGAGCTTAGGCAAGAGTCCTCCAGCTAGGCTGGAAAGCGTGTAAGAGGGGTCGTGCCCTCTTGTTGTAGTGTAGACAGCATGCAATACAATCTGTACCCGCCCCTCTTTCGAGACCCGAGGACCCTACTCTATACACAGATAATGAAACAAAAGCACGCATACTAGCGGAGCAGTTCTTTCCGCCTCCGGCTAATGTAGACTTGTCCGACCTAGAGGGGTTCTAATACCCGGAACCGTACAACACCACGCTAGATGTCACAATCGAGGATGTCCTCTCAGCGCTAATAGGAACTGCCCCAGACAAAGCCCCGGGTATTACAGGGATTACCAACAGGTTTCTCAAGAAGTGCGAAATGCAGCTGGCGCCTACGCTGGCTCGGTTCTTTATAAGGTGCCTACGTAAAGGACACCATCCTCGGCCGTTTAAAGATTCCATTACGGTGGTGCTACGCAAGCCCCAGAAAGCGTCCTACACAACGGCAAAAGCCTATAGGCCGATCGCCCTGCTAGAAATAATAGGCAAGCTATTCGAACAGATTGTAGCTATGCGGCTATCGAAAATTGCGGAAGAAAAGGATATGCTTCCACCTAGTTAGATAGGGGCACGACCAGGACGTTTAACACAGACAGCACTTAAGCTCCTTACTAAACAAATCCACGCTGTATAGAGAGGAAATCTATAGCTTATAGTATTACTTCTTAGCCTAGATATATTAGGGGCGTTTAACCGTGTGTTATATAAATATATAATACATAACCTATAGATTTAATAAGTACTAGAGTAGATAGTTAGGTTTATAAGGTTTTTTCTATAGAACCGTACTATAAGGCTTACTATTAGAAACTTTATAGCGGAACCTATTATAGTTACTATAGGAATACTGCAGGGCTCCTCTCTATTACTAATACTTTTCCTCTTCTTTACTAGTATACTTCTACTAATACTATAGTGCGGTAATATAACAGCCTATAGGTTTATTAATAATATAAATATCCTTATATATAGCAAAAGTATAGAAAAGAACTATAGGGCTATTAAACGGGCGCACGACCGGTGTATAGAGTGGGTAAGAAAGTATAAAGCAGTTTTTGCGCTAGATAAATACCACCTAATATACTTTATAAAAGCCTATAAGTTTATTAATATAAAAGCTATAGTTAATATATAGGGCTTTACTAAAGGCCCTATAATAAACCTAAAAATACTAGAGGTCTAGGTAGATTCTAAACTTAAATAGGGCCTATATATTAACACTATAAAAAATAAAGCTATAGCCTAAATAGAGGCCCTTATAAGGCTTATAGCGTTAACCTAGAGCGTAAGCTTCCGGAAGGCACGTATAATATACTTAGCGGTTATTAGGCCTGCTATTATATATAGATACACCTTCTAGTATACTATACTAGGTATAAAAAAGCAGATTAGTAAGACAAAAATTAAGCAGCTTAAAATAGCATAGAACTAGTGCCTTTATACTATTTTAGGGGTATATAAGATAATAAATATTAGGGTAATAAAGTATAAAATATTATACCCTCTACTCCGGCTAAAGCTAGAGGAACTTATAGTAGCCTACGCGGACCGCATATATAAGGGGCCAGCCTGTAAGCATATTAAAACCTAATATAGCCGTATAAAAGAAACGGTCTATACTAAATACAGGCCGAAAAGAACACTATAGTATAGCTTAAGCAGGCGTAATAAACTTTATAAGCTCGCAGTAAAGGTATTACGGCTAGCCGCATAATATAAAGGCGAATCGGAAGAATCCTATAGGCGTATAAGGCGTAGTATAATCTAGGATAAATATAAAGAGAAGTAGAAAAAGGAATAGAAAGCCTACTATAAAGAACTACGCTAAAAACCCCTAATACTAGCACTTAATACTAAATAGAGCAAATAATAAAAGGTATTATATAAAGGACTTATAAAGGTAGAGAGTATAATTATTATAAACCTACGGACGGAGTATATAGGGCTTAACGGTTACCTCTACTGTATAAAAGTGCCCGGCCACCCGACGCCGGCATGCCCTTGCGGGCATAGCCTCTAATCCCTAAGATATATTATAATAAGTTGCGGAAAACACGTTAAGGGCAGGGGCGAGCTGTTCTAGAAGGCTAAGATAAGGACGTATAAACAGCTCTACAGAAGCTAGAAAAAAAGAAAGGCCGTGGCCTAATAGCTTCTCTAAAAAACGGACCTCCTGCTATACCTCTCGGTGGCCAGAAAAATAGCAGAGTGTCACGACGACGATGTATCGCACACGAGCACTAGATAAGCAGGCATCAGGAACGATCTGGATAGCTACGTATAGCTGTTATAATAGCTTAAGAGAATTAGCAAAGAGTCGGAGGCAGGCAGGACAGAGGCAGATCTATATACAGGATGTGGCGCACGCAAAGTTTGCTAGTGTGCTTGGCAGGCAGCTGTGCTCGCAGTATAGCGGTGTGTCGCGGTTAATACCGTGACACAGAGGCGGAGATATAGGTATTCCACCTTCTATAACTTTATATAACTATATATACTACGTATACTATATATACTATATATACTGCGTATACTATATATACTACGTATACTACGTATACTATATATACTGCGCATACTATATATACTATATATACTACGCATACTATATATACTATATATACTACGTATACTACGTATACTACGCCGCCTATATCACGCACCTACCTAATAGCTATATCTACCTGTATATTGCAGCCCCTATATATATTACAGCCTATACAGTACTACCCCCTATATATATTATTTAATTTAAGGACCAACGCCTTAATAAAGGGCACGCGTGCAAAACGACAGCACGCGTGCCCTTACGCTAATCCTAAACCAGCTTACTACTCCGGAATTAACTCGACCCGCGCCTAGAAGGACAACTGCAAAACCCGGATAGATTTAGGAAAACGCATTATAATAGCTTATTCCGTGGTGGACTTAATAGATCTACTACGTATTCCTAATAGCTATATAATAATAAGAAAAGCGCTTAGCGCTATATACTGCAGAGGACAGGGTTTTCATCCGAACGCTGTATAGCAGCAAACGGTTTCTCCTTATAAACTAGCCTAGATAGAACAGCTGTATAAACCCTAATAGGAGCTATACTAGCGTAATAGAATTTAATAATAATATAGTAGCCTAGTTTCTTAAATTCTCGTTTAAAACTATTATATTATAATACGCTTTTTTATACTATAGGTTATTTTTCTACGCTTTTTTTATTCGGTTGTTTTATTCTATATTTAGGTTTACTTTATATATAGTCGCTACCTATATATAGTTAAATTTAAGGTATTTTAGGGTACTTTTTTAAAGTATAGCAGGGGTCTTTTTAAAGCTACCCTTTATATAATCCGGTTTCTGCTTAGAGTATCGGCTCGGGCATTTTTTATACCTTTTTTATAGGTTATCCTAAAGTCGTAAAATCCTAATTATTCTAACTATCTTATCTATCGGCGATTTAACTCCTTTATAGTAGTAAAATACGCTAAATTCTTATAATTCGTGTACACCTATACTATGTATTTTACTTCTTTAAAATAAACTCTCTACTATTTAAAAGCTTCTACTACAGCTAGTAGTTTTTTATTATAAATATTATAGTTTAGTTCTACTAGGCTTAGCTTTCTTAAGTAAAATACTATTAGGTGTAGCTTTTCTTTACTATTAGGTTAATTAATAATAGCGCTTACTGCCTTATCCGATGCGTTTATTTCTATAGTAATAGGCCTTTCTAGGTTAAATATCGCTAAAACTAGTTTTAAAAAAAACCTATTCTTAAGGTTATTAAAAGCCTTCTAAATCGTTGGTGTCCAGACGTAATTTATAGCTTTTTTAGTAAGTTTAGTAAAAGGTTCGGCTATTTTTAAGTATCCTTTAATAAATTATTAGTAGTAGTTTACTAGGCCTAGAAAGAACTAAAGTTTCTTTACGTTTTTTAGCTTTAGTTATTTAAGTATTAATTCTACCTTACCTATTTCCATCTTAATTTTTTTTAGACTAATTATATATTCTAAAAATTCGGTTTATTATACTATAAATTCGCATTTCTCCGATTTTACCGCGAGTTAGTTGTCCGCAAATTTTCTTAGTACTTTTTTAACGTGTTCCTCGTACTCTTTTAGCGTCTCTAAGTATATTAAGATATTATTTAAATAAGCTACTATAAACTTATCTAAGTACTCTTTTAGTACTATATTAACTAGTACTTAAAATATCGCTGGCGCGTTAGTAAGCCTAAACGGCATTACTATATATTTATAGTATCCGTATTTTATTCGGAATACTGTCTTCTATTCTTCTCCCTTTTTAATTTTTATAAAGTAGTAACTATCTTATAGGTCTAGCTTTATAAAGTATTTCGCCTTATATAAGCGGTTCTTTAATTCTAAAATTAAGGGTAATAGGTATTTGTTTTTTACTATAATACTATTTAAATAGCGGTAATCTACGTAAAGTTATAACTTTCTATTCTTTTTTAGTATAAATATAACTAGGTAACCTGCGGGCAATTTACTTAGCTAAATATATCCCTTTTTTAGGCTTTTTTAGGTAATCGTCTAATACCTTAAGTTTTTTTTGCGATAGTAGGTATATCGGTTTAAACTTCGGTAACGTTTTTAGTACTAGGGGTATTTTATAATTCCTAAATTAATGTGCCGGTAGTACTATTTTAATTTTTTCGGTAAAGATTTCGCGAAGTTCTTTATAGGCTTATAGTACTAGAAATTTTTCTTTTTTAGCTGTTATAATAGTCTAATCTATTAATTCTTTAGGTTAATACTAATACTGGCTAATTGCCTATTCGTTTTTACGGGCACTTTTTATACCTTATTTAAAAATTATACTAACTTTTATATTTTGCTTAGAACCTCTATTTAGGCGCAGGGTACCTTTTAGTCCGCTTTCTAACTATATTTATATACGGTTAAATTTCCAGTCTATTATTAGGTTATTCTTTCTTAACTAAAGTATACCCAAAATTATTTCGTGTTGACCTGTTATTATAATATCTAAGCTTATCTTTTTCTAATATTTTTTTACCCTAAAAATACTTGGTCTCGTTTCTATATACACCGTTTTATTTCTAAACTATACTAGGTTTTCGTTTATAACTATTAACTTATATAAAGTATTTTTTATTTATTAAGGAATCCGGTTTTCCTTAATAAACGTGTAAAATATTAAGTTAGCTTACGCGCTACTATTTAGCAGTGCTTTTACAGCTTTCCTACTATACGTTACTTATAAAGTTATATATCTAGTGTTTAGTTAGGGTATAGCGTTAAACTTTTTAGTTTTTTCTACCTTTTTTATTAATTAGTATAGTGCTTATTTAGCTACTAAGGCTTTAAGGGTCGCGCTTTTTATACCTTTTTAACGTTTGTTAGTACTTAGTTTTTTAGCTGCTTAGTAGAAATTAGTTTTTAGCTACTTTAGCCTTTTTTTACTAGAGCGCCGACTTATTTTTTAGCTTTTAGGGCTAGTAGTTTTTATACTTAGTTTCTGTATACACTAAATATAAGTCTTAATAATAAATTTTCTAGTTTTTTCCTTTTCTATAGTCTATCGGGTACTATAGGTCTAGTATTAGGGTTACTATTTTATTGTTATTATTTTATATTATTAGTACGTAGTGCTTTATTTTATAATTCTGCATTAGGTTATTAATAATATAGTATTTATTTTAGTATAGGTAATACTTATACTTAGCCTTTTTATAGGCATATTCCGTACACTCGTTTTATACGCATAATATTTAGGAAATCTATTTATAGAGTAACGTATTCTACTACTAAGCCGGCTAAACTACTAAGCCGGCTACTTTTCCTTAGCATAACTAACACTATATTTACACAGTAATATATTAACAACGCAGCAATTATCTATTTTAGTAAGAAGGTAGTATTAATCTTGCGCTTTAAGCCTTTACCTTTAGTTAATTTAGGACTATATAACGCGCTATAGCAGCCTTTAACGTATAATATTAGCGGCTCTCTAATCGGCTCTATAGAATTATATTTCGACCTTAATTACAACTAAACTGCCTAAAGCTTACTGCAACCGAAGAGCACACGATTATATAATATATCCTTAACCTAGACTTATAAGGATTTGCGCCCCGGTTATATAAAATAGTAGATATAGCAGATAAAGTACTAGCTGCGTGTAGTAGGATACTAGTAGGCAAGGACTGGACTTAACAGTTTATATTTTATATAAAGGAGCTTAAAATAGCTTTTAATTAGGTAAAGAACTGCTAGAGAATACTCTAGGAAAACCTAGAGGTTATTAATATATAGTTTACTCTTATATAAGAGACTATAGCTAAGTATAGTATTTACCTAGATAATATCTATAACTTTAATAAAACTAGCTTTTAAATAGGTATAATTAGTATAATAAAGGTTATTATAGGTTTAGAGAGATATATAAGGCCTAATTTTATTTAACTAGGCAACTAAGAGTAGGTTATAGTTATCTAGAGTATCTGCGCTGCTAGATATATAACCCTACTATTTATTATCTATAAAGGATGTATTTATATTTCTATATAGTATAAGGAAGTAGAAATACTATATAATTAGAAGCTCTCTATTTCTAAGAACAGCTGGACTAATAATAAGCTTAGTTTTAAGTAGTTAAAGCACTTTAATATATATATAAAGGCGCGTTAGGTAGGGTTATATAGGTTGCTGATTTTGGACGGCTATAAAAGCTACCTTAACTAAGATTTTAAGGATTATTATATTAAATAATAAATTTTTACCCTCTATATGCCTGCGCATTTATTATATATACTTTAGCTACTTAATATAGTATACTTCTCGCTATTAAAGCTAAAGTACTCTTAACGCATGTAAAACTTAGCACGCCGACGCGTCTACTATATTAATAAAAAAGGCTTCCTACTAGCTTTTAAAAACGCGTTTTTTAATATATTTATATATAAGAACTATAAGAAGGCCTTTAAGGCCTCTAGATTAGTTCCTATTAATGCGTAGGTAGTTTTTAATCGCCTTAATATATAGTTACGGACCCTACTACTAGCACCTCTACTAGAAATACTATAGCAATTAAAAACCCTAAGTAATATATATAAATTTAGATTATAGTTAAGGCTAGTAAGTAATTCCTTTATATAGTTACTAATAACCGCCTAAAAAGGCTTTTTAAAGCTTATTAAAGAAGCCGAAGAGATACTATATAAAAATATACTAATTAAAGCCCGGGTTAAAGAGCTTAAAAAGTAACTAGCAGAGATAACTAAGCGTAAAAGTTGTAAAAGAAAGCAAATCCAGACTAGCGGTATAATAGGGTATAGTATAGCAGCGTTGTATATAGCTGCTAAAGTGTCTAGAGCATCTAATCCACGGAAAAAGGTGGGTAGTAGAGATGGTGTAAATAGGGCTCTACTAGCTTAACGGCGCTATAGAAACTATAGAAAGGCTGGGCATAATACGCGTACGTGTAAAAAGGATTAAAAAGCTTTTTTTAAATCTAATCTAAGTGTGTTGTATATAAGTTCTATAGCTAGTTACGAATAAATTAACTGCGCGCATATAGTGTTAGTTATGCTAAGGAAAAGTGGCCGGCTCGGTGGTTTAGCCGGCTTAGTAGTGGAATACGTTAAATATTTTAAATTAACTCGTTTATCTTCGCTTTTATAGGTACGTTTTTCCTATTTAGTGGTTCGTCCTATAAATATAGTAATAGCCACTGCCCTTTTATATAGTTTAAGCTTTTTTCGGTGTATATTATATTTTAGTTTTTCGTCGTTTATCTATTTTTTAATTGCGTTATTAATTATTTATAAAAGTTATTACAATATAAGTAGGGCGCTGCTAAATGTACACCCTATATTTACTCGGTGTACACCCCTTTTCTACTCCGTATACACCCTTCTTACGTCTGATCTTCTAATTGGTCCGGAGGAGTGCTCCGGGGCCTCCGATTCGCTCGCTTACGTTTCTCACTAATTCCAAATGCTCTCTCCAAGTGCGGCGTGGCCACAAAGCATTACATCCTGATCCTCAACTTCCTTAATACACTCACCATGGCCCTTAAACCACTACCGCCACGGTCCTACTGTACGCTAGATGAAGCCGAGGAAGTGCTTAGAGAGCATGCAAAGGCGCAGGGCTACGGGCTTATTAAGTTCCGTTCAAAACCAGACAGAAAGACGAAGGAAACGAGGAAAATATGGTACCGATGCTGCTTTGGAGGCACCAGAGAGTCTTATGCACGCGTGCGCAGTACGTCTACTAATAAAGTAGACTGTAAGATAAGCGGTACGCTTACTCGGCAGCCTCCTGGAGTTAATAGCTCACGTGTTTAGCTATAGGAGACGGTGGAGGAAGCTCACAACAATCACAACGCTATGCTTAAACCTACGGCAGCCGCCTGTAATAGGAAGCGCTCGGCATCCACGAATGCCCTTATTCGAATAGATGCATCAAGCGGAACAAAGCCTAATAAGACGTATACAAAGCTGTTGAAGAAAGGGGTTACTATTACGGCGCACGACATCACTAATAAGCGCACCCGGTATAGGAACGAGCTTCTCGGCGGCCTTACGCCTATCCAGGCGCTCCTCCATACGTTAGAAACCTCTACATTCCCGGCACCTAACGGCCGTGATAGGAAGTACGTATACAACTTCACAAAAGATAAGCAGAACCGAATTAAACACCTCTTCTTTGCCCATCCGGATTCTATCGAGATCCTACGGGCTAATTACGATGTTATTCTATTGGATTGCACCTATAAAACCAATAGATTCGGTATGCCCTTCCTGCATATTACCGGCGTCACGTGTACTAGCAACAACTTCGAAATTGCCTATTATTTCCTGCTAAAAGAGAAGGAGGCGAACTACAACTGGGCAGTACTGCAGCTCTTCAAGCTCTTTAAGCGCTATTCTCTTGTTCCACGCGTTTTCTTAACGGATAAAGAACAAGCTCTAAGGAACGCACTACGTCAACAATGGCCTACAGTTGCGCGCCTCCTCTGTGTATGGCATATTAAAAAGAATATTATTACCAAACTGGCTAAGGTGTATAAGGAGGAACCTACGTACGCCGCAGGCAGCGCGCCACCTGCGCCTATATTAGATAAAGAGAAGGAAGCTATTTAGAAAAAGGAACAGGAGAAAGGGGGGCAGTTCCTTACCTGTTGGACCGCTACAATAAAGCTGGAAGTTATAGCTTAATTTAATAAGGCTTGGAAGAAGCTACTTAACAACTATAAGGAGCGCCCTGACCTGGTGATATATATAGAGAATAAGTGGTGGCTATGCAGGTGGAATTAGGCCACCTGCTACACCTGTAAGGTGCGGCACTTTAGTACTATATAAGTGATTTTTCTTAACACCAAAATATCTAAATTTAATGCCTAAACTTTGCACGGGGTCTACGTACGTGCTGAACAGGCAGCGCTAAAGAGGACAAGAGTATAGCTCAAAGAATAACTAAGAAATAAGGAAGTAGCAGAGATATATAATGCTGATTCGATTTCTTACAGAGTTACATCGCGAAACGAGGGCTCGCACGGCCTACTTAAGGGCTTTCTTTAGGTGTTAACTGGCCATCTATTTAATATTCTCCTTAATATACAGAACCTTATCCTTAACTCCAGGTCTAAGTTCAAAGATAAGATGGCTAGATATCACGCCTATACTCCGCATGATGTTAAAGAACCCGAATTCTGTAACCTATATTAAAAGGTAACGCCGCAGGCGCTTGTTCTCCTTAAGAAGCAGCTCTAAAAGGCCAAATTGAATAAATACAACCCACTTAATTATACTTAAACGTTTAAGTCTATCTATAGCATTCCGTGTGCGCATAAACTGCATAATTCTCTACACCGAGCGCTTGCAAATTGGCTAGATCCGGTGCTCTATATACAACCGGAAGAGATAGATTACTATTAGTGGTTTATTCGGCCAGGAGGACATCAGCTAGCTATTCCTTTTGGGCATTTTAAGGATATAGAGGATCCTGCTGTTGTTAAGCGCCGGCGCGGCCGGCCTACTATTGCGAGGAGAGGCTATTATACGTACAACAATACGCAGCGAGAGCTATTAAGATTTGAGATTGCTACGGGCACGGGTGCGGCAGCTAGACCTACAGGTATACCTACAGGACGCACGCCGACAGTTCCACCGCCAGGACCGCCTATTTT
>NW_022985454.1:1057424-1086528 GCF_010093595.1 Mytilinidion resinicola | reverse complement strand
AAGCGTGGCCGGCCGCCTGGTGCAAAGGATAAGGCACCTAGGAAGAAGGCAGCACCACGGAAAGGGGCTGCGCAGTGTTATGATAGCGCTCATCCTAAGCCTCAGCCAGCTCCTCAGCCTCAGCTAGCTCCTTAGCCTTAGGCAGCGCCAGCGCTGCTTCCTTATGAGGAGCTCTAACGTTAGATGGCATTGTACGAGCAGTATATAGAGGGGTTGATGGATTAGGATAGCCAGGAAGGCGCGGCGGCGATGTAGGGGGGCCAGGTTTAATGCAGAGAGGCCGTAATAAGGTGAGGATTTGACTGTTTTGGCATGCTTATAGGCACGTAGGCACGTAGGTAGCAATACAACGGCCTATATACACTGTAGGAAACGGGAAGTATGCATAGTAAAACGGGTATGCTGCACAGCCTTACTATAAGTAGCCTCACGTACGGCCTCACGTACGGCCTTACGTACGGCCTCACGTACGGCCTTACGTACGGCCTCACGTGAGGCCTTACGTGTAGCTGGCCTATATATATAGCCTCACGGAAACGGTAAGAATGCACAATAAAATAGTGAGGCTGTACAGCCTTCCTATTTCATATAGATGCGCGTGAGAATTAAGCGCCGGAGCTTCCTCCGAGCCCTCCGGACCAATCAGAAGATCAGACGTAAGAAGGGTGTATACGGAGTAGAAAAGGGGTGTACACCAAGTAAATATAGGGTGTACATTTAGCAGCGCCCTATAAGTAGCTTAACTACCCTCCTTTTTTAAGCTTCTATTAATAGCTAGCTAACCTTAAATTATTAGGCTTCTTCGTTATTTAGTACGTTTTTATTTTTAAATAGCAATTTTTTTATTTCCTTAATAAGCTTAATTATTTCTATAATATCGTCTATTAACTACTTAATAGCGTCGTGCTATTCTTTTTTATTTAAAGGTTTTTTAATTTTAGGTAAACTATACGTAAAGTCGGTATTATAATAATTATTTAGAAGGTTTTTATTATTTTTGCTATTTACTACTATAACCGTCCTAGTTTCTTTTAGCTGCTTTAGGTAGTAGCCCGTTACTTATTTATTAGACTTATAAATTATATAGTTATTATTATAGTATACCGTCTATAATATAAATACGTAACTATTTATTTTTACTACTATAGCTATAGTGCGTGTTTTTTTACCTTTATAATACTAGTTCTTATAGTATTTTTTCTTACCGTAATTAAAGTATATACCGCCTTTTTAGTATTTCTACTTTATATTATTATTATATACTTTAGGTTTCCACTTTCTTTTAGTACGCCTTTTAGCTACGTCGATTTCTATAGCTTTTTTTAAGTACCGTATTATACTAGGGTCTTGCTTTTATATAGTTTAGTATAGTCTAAAAATTTACTTTCCGGTTTTTTCTATCTATTATTCGTACTATCGGTTATTAATTCTAGTAGCCGTATTAATTATACTTTTAAGGTCTGCAGGTTTTTTAACTTAGGCGATTTTATTTTTAACGTCGTCTTTAAGGCCTTAGTAATATTATATTATTAAAGCTTCTTCTCCCTATACTAGCCTAAATACTACCTATTAAAACTTAAAAGTATACTAATTAGTAAAGCTTTGTTATTTAAGGCTTTTTATTTATTATTCTATAGTTTATATTTTATTAATATCTTTAAATATATTTTAGAGCGCTTTTTTAAAATTCCGGTAGTTGCTAAATAGAGTATTAGTTTCTGGCTTCCTATTAGCAGAGTTACTTTTACTAAGCTATTTTTTTAGTATCGGGTTAAACTAGTTAAAGGCGGCGTTTTTAAAAAAAGTTATAGCTATATAAACCTTATCCGCTTTAAACAGGACCTTATTAGCTTATAGGTATAGCTTTATTTAAGTTATAAAGGCTTTTAAGGTTCCTTATTCTCCTTTAAATTTCTTTAGTTTATTTACTTTAAATTAACTAGTGCAAAACGTTGCTTCGCCTATAGTAATTTAGAGGTTTCCTTAAATAGCTTTAACTTTTTTGTTTTTCATTTGTATATACTGCTAAAAAGTCGCTATATTATTGTTTTTTGTTTCTTTTACTAATTTTAACGTATTCCACAAGCGAGCCGTCCACCTAAGCGAGCCGTCCACTTCATCACGAAAACGCGACGCGTTAACTTCCAACCACTATGCGTCGACAACACAACGTGCAATCAATACAAAATGAAGGTCGAATATGCATGGCTATCGCAGCAATCAATCGGCAGCAATTTACAAGCGAACGGCGCGCTATTACAACATATAACGTCCCCAGAAGCACACTTCGAGATCGACGCGCTGGAACAACCCCACGACGCGATTCTAAGCCTAATTCGAAGAAGCTTTCAAAGCTAGAGAAATCAGTTATCACTTAATATATACTCGACCTAGATTTGCAAGGATTTCCGCCTAGCTTATATACTGTACGAGAAATAGCCAACAAATTGCTTACTAAGCGCGCCGCCGGCTAAGTTAGCAAAAACTAGCTAGAGAACTTTGTTAAGCGAACACCTAAGCTTGAAATATAATTTAATCGAAAGTACAACTATTAAAGAGCTTTATACGAGGATCTAAAAGCTATTAGTAATTGGTTTAAGCTTATACGCAATATAAAAGCAAAGTATAGTATCCTAGATAAAAATATATATAACTTTAATAAAGCCGGCTTCTAAATAGGTGTTATTTTAACAGGTATAGTTATAATAGGCTCTAAGCGCTGTAATTATCTAAAATTTATATAGCTAGGTAATCGCAAATAGATAATAATAATCTAAGGTGTTAATACCTATAGATAAGCTATTCTACTATTTATTATCTTTATAAGTATATACTACTTTTCTATATAGTATAAGGGTAATAATATACTACTAGATTAGGTTATAGTAGTAAGTAATAATAGCTAGATAATAAATAAGCTTAGTATTACCTGGCTATACTATTTTAATGCGTATATAAAAGATCGTATAATAGGTATACACCGGCTGCTAATTATTAATAGCTATAAGAGCTATATTTTACTCGAATTCCAATAGATTTATAAAAAGAATAATATTATTACTCTCTATATACTAGCGTATTTATCGCACCTGCTATAGCTACTTAATATTAGCTACTTTACGCTAATAAAAAAGGCGTATAGGCGCTAAATTAAGGACTTAGTGCGCTATTATATTAACTATATTACTAAGCTAGGGTTCCTGCTAGTATTTAAAGCAGCTTTCTATAGCTTAATTATAAAAAGTAATATTTGCGCAGGCTTTTAAGGCGCAGGCCTTATACTACTTAATCTAGAAGCAGTGCTATTAAAGCTTAATATTAGGCTCCGTACGCTATTGCCTCCGCCTACTGCTGTAGAGGCTCTATAGAAATTAAAAACACTAAACAACGCTTTTAAGCTAGGCTTTTAATTAGCTTTAATTTATAAGTATATTTAAATATATTAAAATAGCTTACTTATAGCTATTTTTAACTCGCTTAATAGCCTTTCTAAAGGTGCTAAAAGCATAATATATTAAGTTATACTGCTGCGCGATACTGTTACCAGCCTTTAAAAGGCAAATAAAGCCGCTATAAAGCGCAAAGCGCGCAAAAAAAAGCGTATTTAGAGGGAAGGAACTCTAATAATAGAAGCAGGCTTTTAAATAGCTGCTTAACGGCTTAAGAAAAACGCTTAAAGTAAAAAGCAGTAAGGTAGAGCAGGCTCTAATAAAATCGTGCGGCGCTATAGGCGCTGCGGTAAGTTAGGGCATAATATTTATACGTGTAAAAACGATGCAGAGGTTGCTGTAAATTAGGCTATAAGTTATATATAGTTAATATCTATTAGCGTTATAGAGTAATTAATGTTTAAGGCAGGTTTTTATAATAAAGTAGACGGCTTGCTTAGGTGGACGGCTCGCTTATAGAATACGTTAGTACTTAAATCCGATTTAAAAGTAGCTGTATTCTATTTATAAGGTCGCCTATTATAGTTATAGGGCCGGAGGATATACTTACTAAAGGCGTTACCGGTACTATATTAACTATATACTTATTATAGTAACTACCTATAATACTTTACCTACTATAATTTACCGATTACGTGTCTAAATTATATAGCTTCGTCACCTAATCTCGCACAGAACTCGTAAGCTCGCGCTATACGCACAACGTCTTAAACCTTTATATAATACTATATATAGCACCTAATTAATACTTCTATCTAAGCTTTATACCTCTGCTTATAGCATTATTATAATAATACTTAACTTATTAAAGTAGTATTTATAGTATAACGTTTCGTCCTATTTAATATATATTTAAGTCCCGTAACTATAGGTATTATTATATAAGCGTATAAACCGTTAAGGGTTTATCTAATTACAAAGTTAATAGTAAAGTTAAAAGGTAAAAAAGTAAAACGAATTCGCTCTTTAATAGTATAAGTACCGAAAAATTAAATAATAAACACGAACTATCTAAAAAGGTAAAGACCGTATTTTAAGTATAAAACTAACTCCTAAAAAATTTGTTGGATTATTTTAGATTATCCGATCTATTATAATTTAGATTATAGGATTATTCTTAATTTAATAATCTAGATTATAGGATTATTCTCGATCTAATAATCTATTATATAACCTTTATCCCGTAATATTCTGTCTACTATACTGCCTTATCCCTTAAAATCTTTAGTATTCGGATCCTATTTAAAATACTCGTTTTTAAGGTTTAGCGGTGTCTTCTTTTAGGCTGTGCTTATAATACCTTAATTTCTCCTGCTAATTCTAGTACTTAAATTTAATTTAAAAGTAGCTGTATTCTACTTATAACGTTACTTATTATAGTAGTTAGGCCTAAGAATATACTTACTAAAGGTATTACCGGTGCTATATTAACTAAATACTTAACTTATTAGAATAGTATTTATAGTATAATATTTTATCCTATCTAATATATATTTAAGTCCCTAACTATAGGTATAGTTATATATGCGTATAAAACTATTAGGGGTTTATCTAATTATAAAGTTAATAGTAAAGTTAAAAGGTAAAAGGTAAAGATAAAGTCACTTTCTAATAGTATAAGTACTAAAGAATTGTTACAACCCGTAATACGAACAACCCGAGCGCAGAGGCACTCGCGGAGACAAGCAAGCAGATAAGACTGATTACGCAGAACCAGGTCACGGGACCAAGGGGGTCACGTGTAGGACGCATAGGGATCCTGGATTCCCCCACGGACTGCTGGTGGATGGGAACGATCTAAGAATAGGACATCACGAGGACAGGGTCACGTGATGGCTCGTCAAGCTCGCAGAGAGAAGTAAGCATAGAGCCGAGCGAGCGCTCGTCGGGCTCGAGGCGCTCGAGGGCTACGAGCTCTGAGAGCAGAACGAGCAAACAGATTTCGTAGGACGGACTTCTTATATATAAGGACGCTCCTTTGCATAGATAGGAACCTCGTGTTCAACTTAAGACTTCAATACTACCTATTGGAAGTAACAACCCCGTCTTGCATCCTAATTGATTATTGCCTCACCTTTTAAAGACTATCGCACCCCGACGACGACTTGCCCTATACCCTGCCTTAGTGTGTAACACTTAGAAGGTATAGAAGAGACGACCCGTTACAAGAATCTTAAAATAAACACAACTATTTAAAGGGTAAAAATTGTGTTCTTAAATATAAAACTTTACTTTTAAGAAAGTTGGGAAATTGCCGTCTTTGCTTAATTCCTTCCTTTATAAAGACTTAACTAATTTCTTTAATTCCTTTTATATAACCGCTGTCCCGTAATAAAACCACTAATAGTTGTTATTCTAGCCTAACTCTAATACTTTAGCTTGGTCTTCTTACTGCCAGTTAGACTTTCCTATATTTTATTAATAGAGCGTGCTTATAATACTATAGTCGCAAACTTAAATATATATTAAATAGGACAAAATATTATATTATAAATACTACTCTAATAAGTTAAGTATATAGTTAATATAGCACTAGCAACGCCTTTAGTAAGTATATTTTTAGGTTTAATCGCCATAATAAGCAATATTATAAATAGAATATAACTACTTTTAAATTGGATTTAAACGCTAAAGTTAGCAGAAAAAACTAAAAATAATAATATAGCAGTACTTTAGCAGCAAATATAGATAAAAAACGAAAAAGTCGAGGCTATATAAGGAAACCTCTAAATTGCTATAAAAAAAGCAATATCCCGCACTAGCTAGTTTAAAATAAATAAACTAAAGAAGTTTAAAGAAAAACGCGAAACCTTAAAAGCCTTTATAACCTAAATAAATTTATATTTGCAAGCAAATAAGGTCCTATTTAAAGCGGATAAAGTTTGTATAGCCGCAACCTTCCTAAAAAAAACGCCGCTTTTAACTAGGTTAATCCGACACTAGAAAATTAACTTAGTAAAAGTAACCCCGCTAATAGAAAGCTAGAAATAAACACTATATTTAGTAACTACTAAAACTTTAAAAAAGCGCTCTAAAATATATTTAAAAATATTAATAAAATGCGAACTATAAAATAATAAATAGAGAGCCTTAAATAGTAAAGCTTTATAAGTTAATATATCTTTAAGTTTTAGTAAGTAGTATTAAGGCTAGTATAGGGGAAAAAAGCTTTAATAGCATAATATTACTAAAGCCTTAAGAACAACGTTAAAGACGAGATTACCTAAGTTAAGAAACCTTTAGACCTTAGAAGTATAATTAATATAGTAATAAGAATTAACAACCGATAGTACGAATAACGGATGGAAAAAATAGGAAAATAGTTCCTTAAGCTATACTAAACTATACGGAAGTAAAAACCTAGTATTACGCAGTATATAGGGGAAGCTATAGAGATTAATATAGCTAAAAAACGCATAAAATAAAGGTAAAAACCTAAAAAACATAATAATAAGATAAAGTAGAACTACTAAGAAAACGGTACGTGCTTTAACTGCGAAAAAAAGGGACACTATAAAAATACGTGCAAAAAAGGCAAAGAAATGCGCACTATAGCTATAGTAGTAAAAACGGATAATTACGCATTTATATTATAAACGGCATACTATAATAATAACTATATAACTTATAAGTTAAATAAATAAGCAATAGGCTACTATTTAAAAAAAACCTAAAAAAACTAAAATAGTTGCAGTAGCAAATAGCGAGGATAATAAGGACCTTTTAGACAACTATTATAACGCTAATTTTACGGTAAAGTTACTAGAAATTAAGGAACCTTTAAATAAAAAAAAATAGTATAACGCTATTAAGCAGCTAACTAATAATATTACAGGAGTAATTGTTACGGCTTAAATAGTAAAGCTTACTGCACAGCGTAACACGTAATATTAGGACCCGGCGAGAGGCCTTATTACAAGGGCCTATACGAGCCTTAGCAGGAGTATACCTGCCGACCGCCGCCCTGCCTTTTTATAGCTCCTTAAGCTACGTCTTATTATTTAACCCGCCTACCTGCTGTGTATTATAGAACACGTAGTAAATTTAGTTATTACTTCTACCTACCTGCCCGAGCTAGCTAGGGCAATCCTGCCGCCCGAGACTGTAATATTATATAGCTCCTTACCTACCTAGCTATCTACCTACACCGCCAACCTAATATCCTACTTTTTTTCTTTAGTTCTGCCGGATAGTAAATCCGCGTTCGCCGCCTATATTACTAACCACGTATATAAATAGTATAAGTACTGCCGCCAAATATACAAATATATTAATACCGCCTAGGAAAGCCTTACTAAAAACTACTAAGCCGCACTCCGTATATAAGCCCTAGAATTAGAAATTAAGGAATATAAATAATAGAGCGACTAACTAAAGGCATAATTATAAGCTGTCCGTAAATACTAGAAAGAAGAGATAAAAGAGCTTATAGATAAACTAGCTTTAGCCCTTACTAAAAGACAGAGAGCAATTAATATAGCTATACCTACTGTTTGCACCGCCTTGTAAACCCTAATACTGTAAATACTAACTAAAGGAAATATAGCTAATATAGTATAAACGCCTCCGTCTACTTCTAATATATCTACTACCCCTGCCCGGCTTTCTAAAAAATAACCTAACTTTAATAAGTTTACGGGTAACCAAAAGAACCTCTGCCGCTTCCTTTCTTAAATCTATAAGAAAATAACTATTAACTAAAACTGCTTCCCTAACTTCTAAAGCTAAATATCCTATATAAATAGTTATCTAAGTAGAAACCTGTACGCCTAAGTCCTGCTGTATATTATAGAAGGAAACTATTAACTACCCGATTTTAAAGCTATTCTAGAACTCTTAGAATAAGTATATAGAAACCCTAACTAAGTCCGCAACTTCTATACTAAACTATTCCGCCTCCGCTAGAATAATAAAGAATTTAGCGTTTTTCTTACTAAATTCCAACGCCTAGCTTTAGAAAAAGAGCTTTCTAAAAAAGCTCTACTAACCCTTTTAGAAGAAGCTGTTAACTATAAACTAAAGGGAATACTACTTTACTATAAACCCCCTAGCAGAGAGTACTATATATTTATAAAGTTTCTTTAAAACCTAAATAACTGCTGCAAATAATATAAAGTATCTACTACTATAACCCTAAGAATATATACTAATATAAATTAAACCTATTAGGAAACACCTGTTCCTATAGGAACGCAAACTGCTATACCCTAGTTATTACTAAGAGCGTCCGGCGCTATAAAAATTATAGAAGTTTCTGGAAACCTAATAGATTTTTTAAGAGGTTGCTTAACTTAATATAAAAGAAAGGAATATTACTATTATAGATCTAAAAAATACTTTATCTATAACTGCCCTTAGCCTAATAAATACTTTATCCGCTCCCGCCCTGTTTATAAAAACGCGTCCTCCCAGAGCCTTTTACCGCCCTCTACTAAATATAGAACCCGGATACTACTAAAACCCGCTTTTTCCCTATTTTTTACTTTAATAAAAGGATTAAGCCTAATATAGGTTATAGCTAGGCTTATATACTGCGCACTATATAAGTATCCGCTGCTGCTATTTAAGGGATAACTATTAAAGAGGAATAGGTTATAAAAGCTAACTTGTTAATTATACCTACACGTTTAGAATACTAGGGCTAGAGTATTCTAGCGTATAGTATAATTAATAGTAGCTATAAAGGGAAAGCGCTAGTTAATAAAAACTAGGTAAAGTATTACTATATTCTAATAATTCCGCTTAAGTACCTTTTTTACCTAGAACTAGCCGATAGAGGCAATTCTAAAGCGGGTAAAGTAGCCTATACTATTTAGGTTTAATTATAGATAAATAAATATTTAGAGACTGTTTAAATAGGGGTAACCAAACTAAGTTATCACCCGATTATTCTAGGAATTCTGTAGCTACGCCTGTATAATCCTGTACCGGACTAGTCCTATAATACGCTATAGTTTATAAGCTAGTACTATTATAAATACTATAACGTGCCGTAAAGAGCAACGCGTGTATAAGAAATTGCTAATATTCTAAAGAAGAACCGCCTGGAGTACCTGCCGCCTGCACTAAAAAACCTAGAAAAAAAGAATATAGCACCCGTTTCCTTACGCGTATATAGCGCCTACCTATAAAGAGGATATAAACTCTTCTCTATATTACTAGATAATATTAACTATATCCTATTTAAAAAGAAGGGCTTTAACCTAGACCGCCTGCCTAAAGAACTATAAAAGTTTACTAATATTTTTTCGCCTAAAAACGCTAACTGCCTGCTACTGCACCGCCTATATAACTATAAGATTAAGTTAAAAAAAGGAAAAACACCCTTTTTTAGACCCTTATACCTAATATTCTATAATAAGCTAATAGCTCTAAAAGAATAGGTAGCAGATAATCTAAAGAAAGGATTTATCCGCCCTAGCTTTTTACCTGCCGCGTTACCTATATTATTTATAAAAAAGCCTAGAGAAGGCCTCTGCTTCTGCGTTAGCTACTAAGCGCTAAATACTATAATAGTTAAGGACCGCTACCTGCTACTATTAATAAAGGAAACCTTAAGCAACCTAAAAAGGATAAAGTACTTTATAAAAATTAATATTATATCTGCCTTTAACAACCTATATATAAAAAAGGGTTAAGAATAGCTTACTATGTTCTAAACCTAACTAGAACTGTTTAAAACCTTAGTAATACCGTTTAGGCTTACTAGAGCCCCTATAACGTTCTAATAATTTATAAACAATACTTTATAAAAGTATTTTAATATTTTCTATACTGCCTACCTAGATAATATTCTAATTTACAGCCGGAACCGAACTAAATACCTAGAGTATATCCGCACTGTGCTAAAACTGCTATAAAAAGCAAAACTCTACGCAAAGATTAAGAAATACGAGTTTTTTGCTAAAGAAACAACGTTCCTAGGCATTATTATAGGAGCCAACGGCCTGCAAATAAACCTAGAGAAGATTAAAGCCGTAATAAACTAGGAGACACTAACTTACCTAACTAATATATAAGCTTTTATAGGATTTAGAAACTTCTACCGCCGATTTATTAGAGACTTTTTAAAGATTATTACTCCGCTAGTACGCCTAATAAAGAAGGGCGTTGCCTTTATATAGAATACTGCCTGTTAGAAAGCTTTTACTAAATTAAAAAAAGCCTTTACCTCTACACCTGTTCTGGCACTATTTAACTAGAATAAGCCTATTATTATAAAAACAAATGTATTTAATTATATTTTAGCTGGCGTTTTATTATAGTATAGAAACGACAGAATCCTGCGCCCTATTATATTCTTCTTAAAGAAGTACTTAGTTATAGAATACAACTATAAGATATATAATAAAGAACTGCTTACTATTATTTAATACTTTAAAGAATAGAGACTAGAGCTTAAAAGCGCCGCCTTACCTATTAAAGTTATTACTAACTACTGTAATCTAGAGTACTTTATAATAATAAAACTACTAAACCGCCGCTAGGCCTGCTAGTCTAAATTCCTATTCTATTTTAACTTTAAGATTATATATTAACCCGGAAAACTTAGGGTAAAGCCTAATTCTTTAACTAGAAGGTTAGAAAACCTGCCTAAGAAAGGGGATAAACGTTTCTGCTACTAAAGCTAGATAATTCTAAAGAAATTAAACTTTAAGAATAAAATAGAAAAGAAAACTATAAGGAAAGTAACCTTTAAAAATAAAGCTAAAATAATAGCTTTAGCACCCGTAAGAACCTAGTAAAAAGGCTTATTACTAACTCCCCTAGATAACACCCTGTAAGATAAATAAAAAACTAAAAAAGATATAGAACTACCCTTTATAATTACCGCCCTGCTAAAAACAGTATATAAAGAAGACCCTATCCTGCTATTAGTTCTAAAAGCCTTAAAAAAAGAACACTGCTATTATATAAAGCTTATATTAGCTAAATACTAGAAAAAAGGTAGATACCTATACTATTAGAACTGCCTATATATACCCGACTATAATAAACTAAAGGTAGAACTTCTGCGCATATACTACAGGAACGCTATTACTAGCTACCCTGGAAAATTTAAGATATACAGCCTAATAGCCCGCAGTTACTACTAGCCCGGAATACTATCTTATATAGACTATTAGGTTAGGAACTACTAGATATATAAGAGAACTACTCTATTATAAAAAGCCTACTAAGGTATTCTAAAGCCGCTGCCTATTCCTAAAAGAGCCTAGCGTAATATATTAATAGATTTTATTACGCACCTGCTATATAGCGGAAAGTATAATATAATTTTTATTATAGTAGACCGCCTAACTAAAATAAAACACTTCCTTACCTATAAAGAAACCTGTAATGCGGAAAATATTATAAAACTTTTCCTAAAAAATATCTAGAAACTATATAGCCTACCTGCTTTTATTATATCTAACTAAGGGCCCTAGTTTATAGCTAAATTCTAGAGACACCTAACTAGCCGCCTAAGAATTAACTACCTACTATTAACTATATACTACCCTAAAACTAATAGCTAGACTAAAAAAGCTAACGCTATTTTAGAATAGTATTTACGGGTATATATATTCTATTTACAGGATAACTAGGCTAAATAGCTGCCTTTAGCTAAACTATTAATTAATACTATAAATTTTAAAAGTATTTATATTTCCCTTTTCTTTATAAACTACGGCTTCCACCTATATTTAGGTTTCGAGCCGGTTAAACTATTAACCTGCCTGCCTGCTAAAAACGCTAAGCGCTTTACTAAGCGTATAGAAAAGATTCTAAAATATCTAAAGTCTAAACTTACTACCTTTTATACCTAATATAAGGATAATATAAACTATAACTATTACCCTGCTTATAACTATTAAGTTAATAACTTAGTATAGTTAAATACTAAAAATATTAAAACCCTCTGCCCCTAGAAAAAGCTGGATTAGAAGAATCTTAGACTATTCTATATAGAAAAGGTTGTTAGCCCTTATATATACCGCCTAACTTTACTAGAAAGTATATATAACTATAATATCTTCTATATTAGTTTACTAAAACCTACTGCAAATAATCCGCTGCCCGGCTAGTATTAAGAACTACTGCCGCTAGTTAAAGTTAAAGGCTTAGAAAAGTAGGAAGTTAAGGAAGTTATCGACTTTTAATAGGAGCGTCGCAGTTATAGCCGCCCCCGCCTAAAGTATATAGTAAAGTAGACCGGATATAACAAAGTTATAGAAGAGCCCGCTAACTATCTAGAATATGCTAAGGAAGCTATCTAGTTGTTCTATTGCTATTACTCTAAAAAGCCCGGTTCTTAGGCCTTAACAGAGTTCGGCCGTAAAAAGGGGAGTACTATTACGGCTTAAACGGTGAAGCTTGCTGCACAGCGTAACACATAATGTTAGGACCCGGCGAGAGGCCTTATTATAAGGGCCTATGCGAGCCTTAGCAGAAGTATACCTGCCAACCGCCGCCCTGCCTTTTTATAGCTCCTTAAGCTACGTTTTATTATTTAACCCGCCTACCTGCTGTATATTATAGAACACGTAGTAAATTTAGTTATTACTTCTACCTACCTGCCCGAGCTAGCTAAGGTAATCCTGCCGCCCGAGACTATAACAGTAATTAAGCTTATTAAGGAAATAGAAAAGTTGCTATTTAAAAATATAACTAATAATAAAAAGGCCTAGTAACTAGGTGTTATAGTAACTACCTATAATACTTTACCTACTATAATTTACCGATTACGTGTCTAGATTATATAGCTTTATTACCTAATCTCGCACGGAACTTATAAGCTCGCACTATACGCACGTTCTACTGCTATATTTTCTTCGCCGGCGCTTCTAATTTCCCGTTCTTTATATAACGTCTTAAACCTCTATATAATACTATATATAGCACCTAATTAATACTTCTATCTAAGCTTTATACCTCTGCTTATAGTATTATTATAATATTACGTTATATTAACCCTTACTACTATAATAACCCTAAATAACTCCGCTATAATATTTCTAGAGCTAGTTACTTCTATAAAAGATTAGCTTGCCGCTGCGCAGTTCTTTTTTACAGAAGCCCTATAGAATTAATAAACCTTTTTTACTAAAGCTTTATTAGCCTAGAACTAGGTAATAGAATTTCTATAAAAAGAAATATTAATAATCCGGTTTAAATCCTCTTTTTCTACTCCACCTGCACCTAACTAATAATCTATAGAAAATCCTAATCTCGAATTAAATAATAGCTTAAGGTCTACTACTAATATAATACGCATATAGACCCTAATTATTAGGATTACACCTTTATCCTTTTCTAACGCTTTTTTAATACGCCCTACCCTATCTGCTATAAAGTTGGATTAACTTCCTAACCCCCCTTTATTTACCGGCCGATAAAAGAACCTTTCTATATTTATCCGGAAACTATAATATAAACTAGAAGGAAACGCAGACTAATACCTAACTAAATAAGCCTGCCTCTTCTATACCTATTGTCACGGTATCGACCGCGACACCCTACCTACCGAAATTCTGCCGCAGATTGCTACAACTCCAGCAATCTGCACCGGCCTACTACCGTTGGCCGGCCTCCTGCTCTGCCTGCCCTGCTCCGCTCCCGTCTCGCTTCCGCTTCCTATCCTGTCCCGCTCCAGCCACCTACCGGCTGCCCCCTTTTCCTATCACCTGATCTGGTAAGGACCTCGCGTACACGCGTGCCACGCGCCGAAACGGCATAGAGGCCGTACGCCACGCGCTCGGCCACGCCCTTATATCCGGTGGCCCGTCTCCCGTCTTCCTGTTCCTTACACAACGTCTTAATTCTCCACGTAGCATTGTATATGGCACCTAATCAACGCTCCTCTTTAAGCCCTCGACCTCTTGCGTGTAGCGCTATCGTGACACCTATTCCCAACTAGAACGCGACTTGTTAACACTAATAGACCCTTTAATAGATTATAATATATATATAGTTAAATAATTTATCCAGTTCCTATAAGCTATATATAGCAATCTAAATAAGGAGCTTAGAGCTCTAAGTAAACTTAACTTATTAAAATAGGGAAAACGCGCTTTTATATCCTACTTTGCTAAATTCCGACACCTTGCTATAAATATAGGTTTAAATAAGATTAGCTTAATTACTTAACTCCGCTGTTTACTTTCCGATAAACTATATAGGGCTATAGTTAGCGTACTTATTCTAAGCAACCTAAATAACTACGCTAATTAGATCTCGGCGTATAATAATAACCTGTAATTCCTGCCTAGCCGTCCCTTCTACTATTACGCTCTGCTATATAAGGATTTAAATATAATAGAAATTAATATATCTAGATACGCACTAGCTAGCTCCGCTAAATAAAATAAACGCCGCCGAAAGGGCCTCTGCTTTAAATGCGGTAAATATAGCTATATCTTCTGTAACTATTCTACCTCTTTACCCTAAGTCTAATTATCTAGCCTAGATAAGCTCTTAAGTCCACGCACGTATATATAAGCTATAAGCCCGCCTTAGTTCTTACCTATATACTGTTTATCTATATCTATAAACTTATTCTCTAGCTCTAATTATTCTAGAGGAAAATACTAGTCCTGTATAAAAAAGCTATTAAAAGCTCGGTCCCGGGCCTAAGTCGCCCCCCGGGACTACTTTAACCCCGGATTTCTATAAATCTATTTAAAGAACCTGTAGCTAACTCCTAGAAATAATAGATTTTTACCCTATTTTCCCTATAGTAAGGTTCTATATAATTAAATGCCCGAGCTTTAATTAATAGCGGGGCTACTAGTATAGGTTATATTTACAGATTTCTAGTACGCGTATAGAACTTTTATTTTAACCTGCTACTAATTATCTTACGCCTAACTAGATTTAACGGAAAATAACTAAAAAAAGGAAAAATTACGCACTCTATATACGTAACCCTCCGCCATCTAAACTATATAGAACCGATCTATCTTTATATACTAGAGATTAGAAAACATAACCTAATACTAGGACAACTATAGCTATATAAGTACCGCGTTAGAATTAATTATAATAACTAACAGCTGCTTTTCCGCTCCTTCTATTACTAGGCTTATTGCCTGCGTAAACCTGTTAATATATTCTAATATAATAATAATAAAGCACCTTATTTAATAACTAAACGCTTCTATTCCTAATAGTTAAGCCTATATATATAATACTAATATAACTACTAGCTTCCTAAGATAAACCGCCAGCTAAATAAACCTAAACCTAAACCTAAACCTAAACCTAAACCTAAATCTAAACCAGATCCTAATATAGAGCCTAACGCTAAACTAGATATCTACCTGCTTAAGGCAGAAATATTAACCCGATTAGCCTAATAACCTAATTATAAAATCTTCGCTATTACTATTACTAATATTAATAAGGCCTTAGCTAAGAAAAAGTATACTAACCTAGTAATAAAGGTCCCTGTAAAGTATTACCTGTTTTTAAAGAACTTTTTCTACTAAAAGGCTAATAAGCTACCTAAACACTATATATATAACTATAAAATTATCCTAGAAAAAGGAAAATAATATAGGTTCGGTCCGCTGTATAGTATATCCTAGAACAAACTAAAGATGCTTTAAAAGTACCTTAATAACAACCTTATAAAAGGATTTATCCGTGCTAGCTTATTACCTATCGCCTCTCCCATTATCTTTATTAAGAAACCCGGAGAAGGCTTATAATTTTGCGTTAATTACCGAGCACTTAATACAGTAATAATTAAGAACTATTACCTAATTCTATTAATTTAAGAAATACTAGCCTAACTTAATAAGGCTAAGTATTATACTAAGCTTAATATTATCTCGGCGTTTAATCGCCTATAGATTGCGAAAGGAGATAAATAGCTAACAGCCTTCCGGACACGATACGGCCTATTTAAATACTTAGTTATGCCCTTTAGACTAGCTAACGCCTCTAGTACGTTCTAGTACTATATAAATAATATACTCCGCCTATACCTAGATATATTCTACACTATATATATTAATAATATCCTAATATATAGCGAAAGCTTTAAGGAATACTAATACTATATAAAACTAGTCCTTAAGGCCTTAGAAAATACAGGACTGCAACTTAATATTAATAAATGCAAATTCCACTAAAGCAGTATTACTTACCTAGGGTATATAATATTAACCGACGGAATTAGTATAAACCTGGATAAGATTAATAATATCTATAACTAGGAGACCCCTTATAATATAAAGAATATATAAGCCTTTATAGGATTTACCAACTTCTACTAATAATTTATTAATAACTTCTTTAGCTTAGCCACACCCCTTATTACTTTTATAAAAAAGGGCGTGCAATTCCAATTTAATAAAACCTGTAAGAAAGTGTTTAAATATCTTAAAACAGCTTTTACAACTGCCCTAATTCTCCGCCACTTTAACCCGGATTTACTAATAACTATTAAAGCTAACTCGTCTAATTATATAAATGCCGGAATCCTATTATAAACTAATAAGCGTAGAGTTTTAAGGCCTGTAGCCTACTTCTCTAAACGGCTAAACCCTGCCGAATATAACTATAAAATTTATAATAAGGAACTTCTTACGATTATCCGGTGCTTTAAATAATAGCGCCCGGAACTAAAAGGTGCTATATTTCTAATCCAGGTTCTTAGTAACTATAAGAACCTGCAGTACTTCGCCACTATAAAACAGCTTAGCTACTAACAGGCCTGCTAGGCAGAATACCTGTTTTATTTCAACTTTATAATTATATACCAACCCGGCAAGTTTAGAAAGAAGCCGGATGCCCTAACCTGCTGTACACAGAATATACCTGCGCAGGAAGAAGCCCGAGCCGCCCGAAATCAGACTCTATTGCGCCCTAAGTTATTCACTAAATTAAACCTTATAGAAACCGATCGCATAATTTAAGAAATTATTAAGGAAGAATACCCTAATAATAAATTTATATAAGAAGTCCTGGGACTAATATAATCTAGAACCCGATATTTAAAGAAGATTACTCTAAGCAAATATAAAGTCCGTAATAGTAAACTATTCTACTGTAATTGCCTTGCAATTCCCAACTATAATAAATTAAAGATTAAGCTCCTCTAATATATATATAATTTACCTATAGGCGGCTATCTAGGCCGCGGAAAAACTTTTAAAATCCTCTAGAGAGAATACTACTAGCCCTAGATATTTAAGATAATCTATTAATTTATAGCCTATTATTACACCTATTACCGTATAAAGGCTTTAAAAGAAAAATATAACAGCTTCCTAAAGCTACTACCGGTTCCGCTATATTGCTGGCGAGATATCTCCGTTAATTTTATTATAGATCTACTTAAATCCGAAGGCTGCACTAATATTATAGTTATAGTAGATCGCCTAAGCAAGTACTAATATATTATTCCTTATAAGATAATTATAGCTTAAGCTACTGCTAACCTGTTCTACCAGCACGTTTAGGTATATTACGGCCTTTTTAATATATATATCTCCGATTAAGGATTATAGTTTATTTCCGTGTTTTAGGATAAACTATGCAGACAACTACAAATTAAAGCCTAACTATTATTAGCCTTTTACCCTAAAATAGATAGCTAGATAGAAAAGGCTAATTCTATATTAGAACAAGTCCTCTATACTTATATAAACTACTAGCAAGATAACTAGGTAACCTAGCTGCCGTCGGCTTAATTTAAAGCAAATAATATAAGATCCGAATTAACTATAGTAATACTGTTTATTGCTATTACAGGACAAAATCCTTAAATAGGTTTCGAACCCTTTATAGGAATACAGCGCCCTGCCTACTAAATACTATAAGCCCGTAAGGCTAACCAGATAATTAATAAGATAACCGATATTAAACAGTTTATCCGTGAAGAGATAACCTGGGCACAAGCGATATAAAAAGAGTTTGCTAACTGCCGGCGCACCGGTGCACCGTTTTACCGTGTTGGCGATAAAGTTTAGCTAAACGCCCGGAATATCCGTATAAAACGAAAGTCTAAAAAGCTTAACTAGAAAAACCTTAGAAAGTTTCTAATTATATAAGTAGTTTTACTATACGCCTATCGATTAGGCTTACCTAATATAATAAAGATCTATCCTATCTTCCACGTCTTCCTCCTAAGGTCTGCCGCCCCGCTATCGGATTACCTTCCTAGCTAAGAAAACTCTCCTCCTAAACCTGTTAAGGTTAATAGCAAACCGGAATACTATATTAACTGTATTAAAGACCTCCGCTTTAACCGGCGCTGGAAGCGATATAAATACCTTATTAAATAGACTAGCTATAATAAGTTATCCTAGGAGCCTGCCTTAGAGCTTAAAGATATAACAGCTGCCGCCGATTATTATCGCCGGCACCTTAATATACCCGAACCACTTAATATATAATTACACGATTATAAGGGCCCTGCGTAGAAGGCTTCTGCTAACCACCCTAGGGCTATATAACACAACTTTAACGCCTAAAAGACTTAGGTTTAGGAAGGGGGTACTGTTATAGTAACCACCTGTAACACCTTACCCACCACAATTTGCCGATTACGTGTCTAGATTATATAGCTTCGTCACCTGATCTCGCACGGAACTCGTGAGCTCGCGCTATGCGCACGTCCCACCGCTATATCTTCTTCGCCGGCGCTCCTAATTTCCCGTTCCTTATACAACGTTTTAAACCTCCACGTAATACTGTATATAGCACCTAATTAATACTCCTATCTAAGCCTTATACCTTTGCTTATAGTATTATCGTAATACTAGGGGTTAGTTAGTTATTAATAAAAGCTTAAAAAAAGGGAAATATAAAGTTAATATTACCCTACTTACTATAATTAGCTAACGCAAAAAAGGAATAAATAAACAAAAAGGGAATATAACATATACTGCAAGCAATTGGAACCCTATAAAAAAGCTACGGCAATTACTATATTTACAATAAAAATACCTAAAAAGAAAACGCGTACCTATAAATATAAAAATAGATAAGTTAATTTAAAGTATTTGCTCTATAAACAGATTTTCTAAATATTATGCGTATAAAATAGCTATATAAAACACGCCTTAAAAAAGGCAAGATACACCTACTACCTATATTAAAACTAATATTATATTATTACTAATCTAGTATAAAGTTATAAAATAGAGCACTACGTACTAATAATATAAAACTATAATAAGGAAATAGTTACCTTACTACCAAATTTATAGTACCTAATAGAGTATAAAAAAGAAAAAAACTAGATAATTTACTATTAAAATTCCTACTTAGTGCATGCTAAGGTTAAGTATAAAAACTATTAGCCCTAAAAGCTAAAAAAAAAAAAGTTAGCGCTCTAGTAATAGAAAGGCTAAAGCAGCCTAAAAATAGTTCCCGCTAAGTAGCTAAAAAAGTAAATAAAGTAAATACTAACGAAAGTTAAAAAAGCATAAAAAGCGCGACTTTTAAAGCCTTAGTAGCTAAATAAGCACTATATAGGTTAATAAAAAGGGCAAAAAAGGCGAAAAAGCCTAACGCTATACCCTAAAACGACACTAGACATATAATGCTATAAATAACGTATAGTGGAAAAGCCGTAAGGGCACTACTAAATAATAGCGCGCAGGTAAACTTAATATTTTATATATTTATTAAAGAAAACCGGATTTTTTAGCAAATAAAAAACGCTCTATATAAGTTAATAATAATAAACGAAAAGTTAGTGCAATTTAAAAATGGAACCGTATATATAGAAACTAGACTAAGCACCCTAAGTGTAAAAAAGCATTAAAAAATAATAAGCTTAAATATTACGACAATAGGTTAACATAAAATAATTTTAGAAATACCTTAGTTAAGGAAAAACAACCTAATAATAGACTGGAAATTTAACAGCTTATAAATATAGTTAAAAAGCGAACTAAAAGGCACCCTGTGTCACGACGACGATGTATCGCACACGAGCACTAGATAAGCAGGCATCAGGAACGATCTAATAGCTACGTACAGCTGTTATAATAGCTTAAGAGAATTGGCAAAGAGTCGGAGGCAGGCAGGACAGAGGCAGATCTATATACAGGATGTGGCGCACGCAAAGTTTGCTAGTGTGCTTGGCAGGCAGCTGTGCTCGCAGCATAGCGGTGTGTCGCGGTTAATACCGTGACACCCTGCGTCTAAATAACGATTTTAAGCAAAATATAAAAGTTAGTTTAATTTTTAGATAAGGTATAAAAAGAGCCCGCAAAAATAAATAGGCGATTGGCTAGTACTAGTATTAACCTAAAAAATTAATAGTTTGGACTATTATAACAGCTAAAAAAGAAAAATTTTTAGTACTAAAAGCCTATAAAGAATTTAGCAAAATCTTTACTAAAAAGGTTAAAACAGTACTACTAGCATATTAACCTAAAAATTACGAAATACTTTTAATTCTAGAAACGTTACCTAAGCATAAACTAATATATCTACTTACCTAAAAAAAGCTTAAAGTGTTGGACAATTACCTAAAAAAAAGCCTAAAAAAGGAATATATTTAGCTAAGCAAATTACCCGCAAAATATCTAGTAATATTTATAGTAAAGAAGAATAGGAGACTATAACTCTATATAAATTACCGCTATTTTAATAGTATTACGGTAAAAAACAGATACCTATTACCCCTAATTTTAGAATTAAAGGACCGCTTATATAAGGCGAAATACTTTACAAAGCTAGATTTATAAAATAGTTACCACCTTATAAAAATTAAAAAGGGTAAGGAATAGAAGATAGCGTTCTAAACGAGATACGGACACTATAAGTATATAGTTATACTATTTAGACTTACTAATGCACCGGCGATATTTTAAGTACTAGTAAACTTAGTACTAAGAAAGTACCTAAACCAGTTTATAGTAGCTTATTTAGACAACATCCTAATATACTTAAAAACGCTAGAAAAATATAAGGAACATGTTAAAAAAGTACTATAAAAATTTACTAAAAATTAACTCGCGGTAAAACTAGAGAAATGCGAATTTACAGTATAAGTAACCAAATTTTTAGAATGTATTATTAGTCTAGGACATATAAAATAGAAATAGGTAAAATAACTTTAATACTAAAATAGCCAGCACCTAAAAACGTAAAGGAGTTATAGTTCTTTTTAGGCCTTGCAAATTACTATTAACAGTTTATTAAAGGTTACTTAAAAATAGCTAAACTACTTACTAAAATAATATAAAAAAATATTAAATTTGCATGGACTAAAGGAGCCTAAAAGGCGTTTAATAGTCTAAAAGAGAAATTCTTCTTAAAACTAGTATTAGCGATATTCAACCTAAAAAGGCCTATTACTATAAAAATAGACGTGTTAGATAAAGCAGTAGGCGCTATAATAAACTAACCTAATAGTAAAGAAAAGCTACACTTATTAGTATTTTACTTAAGGAAGCTAAGCCTAGCAGAATTAAACTATAACGTCTATAATAAAAAACTACTAGCTATAGTAAAAGCTTTTAAATAGTAGAGAGTTTACCTTAAAGAAGTAGGGTACATAGTATAAGTGTATATAAATTATAAGAATTTAGCGTATTTTACTACTATAAAGGAGTTAAATTACTAATAGATAAGATGGTTAGAACTACTAGGATTTTATAACTTTAGGATAACCTATAAAAAAGGTATAAAAAACGCTCGAGCCGATGCTTTAAGTAAAAAACTAGATTATATAAAGGGCAGCTCTAAGAAGACCCCTGCTATACTTTAAGAAAGCACCCTAAGATACCTTAAATTTAACTATATATAGGTAGCGACCGTGTATAGGGTAACCCTAGATACGAAATGGAATAACTAAATTAAAGGAGCGTAAAGGGACAATCTATAGTATAAAGAAGTGTAGCATAACGTAATAACTTCGAACCTAAATTTAAAAAACCAGGCTACTATATAAGTTTATAGCGGGATATACTACTTTAAAAAAAACTAGTATATATACCTACAAAGCTAAAAATAAAGCTTATATAAGAATTTTATAGCGCACCAGCGTATAGTTATTAAAAAACTGGAAAAACCTTAAAACATTTAATTAGAAACTTTTACTTTCCTAAAATAAGGAAGATAGTAAAAAAAGTAATTACAGAATGCGAATGCGCAAAAAATAAGTTAGTAAGACACGCGCTATATAAATTAATAAAAAGCCCGTTAATATAGGAAAGGGTATAGGAATTTATCGCGTGGGATTTTATTATTAAACTACTAGAATTTACGGAACTTATAATAGGAACGAAGTATAATTTTATATTAGTAATTACGGACCGCTTAACTAAGTATAGATACTTTATTCTATACTAGGAAGCATTAACGGCAGAAAATCTAGCCTACGCTTTTTTAAAAATAGTTATAAGTAACTATAAATTGCTAAAAAAAAAATATTAAATTATAATAAGCTATTTACATTAAAATTTTAGTAAACCCTAACAGCATAATTAGGCACTAAATTTAAGTTATTTATAGCATTTTACTCGCAAACAAATAGACAAATAAAGAGACTAAATTAGACTTTAAAATAATACCTATAATACTATATTAACTATAGGCAAAATAATTAGGTAGGGTTACTTCTAATAATATAGTTCGCCTATAATAGTGCATCTATAAAGATAATAAAAGTATCGCCATTTTTCGCAAATTATGGATTTAAACTAAAGGTATACTAAAAACCGCGAAAAAATACAGTAAGGGCTTAAACAGCTATACTTTTAGTTAAAAAATATTAAGGAATTATAAAAGTAGTTAGTAATAAATATTTAATTTCTAGCGCTAAGGTTAGCTAGGTACTATAATAAGCATAAAAGCGTGCCACCTACCTTAAAAAGGGGGGATAGAGTCTACCTACTTAGAAAAAACATTAAAATAAAAAAACTAAGCAGCAAACTAGACTATATTAAAATTAAACTATTTAAAATTAACACTATTATTAGTATAGTAAACTATAAGCTAAAACTACTACTAATAATAAAAATACACCCAGTATTTTACGTATCTCTATTAGAACCTGCACCTAAAAACGCCAAAATAAATAAAAGAATTACGGTAAAAAACGATAATAAGTATAAAGTAGAAAAAATTCTAAATTCCAGAATTAAGGATTAGCAAATTAAGTACCTAATTAAATGGAAAAAATACTATACTATAGAAAATTTATAGGAACCGGCTAAGAATTTAACAAATTGCTAAAAGTTACTTCTAAGGTTTTATTAATAGAACCTAGAACGACCTAGAATAACGGCGATAGCGCATTTATTAACTATAAGAAATTAAAAGAATTACCTAAAACCGTAAAGGTAAAAAAAGACGCGAAGTTTAACAGCGAAGCAGCTTCCTATTTAACATATTTTTATTTTTTTTAGTTAGCCTCTTTGCGATTTTTTTATTTAAGCTCCTTTAAAGTTTGGAAACCAAAATAAAGCATGTTACTTTTATAATGTTTTAGGAGCTTTTCCTATTTTTTAAAATGTTTAAGTTTAGTATTTAATGTTATAAAAGCTAAGATAGCCGCCTAATAGGCCTTATAAGTAACCTACTTATTAGTATAAAGCTTTGCACGCACAGCGTTAAAACAGCAACTAGAAAAGTTAATAATAGAAAAGAAATAAAGTTCTAATAACCTATAGTTAGCTAAAGACGTACCGCTAATGTTGTAGTAAGCGCGACCATAATAAACGTATTTTCCGTATTAGCCCACAGCCGCTAAAAGCACCTTATAATTAAAACTATAGTTCTAATAAAAGAAATAAAAAGGTATAAAAATCCCTAATAGCGCAATATAGGAACTAAGGATTAGATATTATTTAACCTTAGTTAGCATAATAGAAAAAGGATAATATAGCAATAATGTAAAACCTACGAGCGGGGCATTGCCGGCTATTTATTTAAGGGAACCTTACCTAGGCGTAGCTATTAAGGCGATAAGCTTAAAGGGAGAAAATAGTATTATAAGTACAGCCTAGAAGGAGATACCGCTAAACCTTAAAAACGAGTATTCCGGACAAATCTAAATACTAGAAATTTCTAATAATAAAATAGTATAGTGGGAAACATATTATAGGATAGAAGTTACGTAATAAATTATAATAGATTAGAATAATTTAGTATAATCCACGAAGCAAAATTATAAAGGATTAGGATAATCTAAGTTAATTCAACGAATTTTTTAAAAGCCAGTTTTATACTTAAGATACAGTTTTTACCTCCTTAAATAGTTCGTGTTTATCTTAAGATTCTTTAGTACTTATACTATTAGAGAGTAACTCCGTCTTTACCTTTTACCTCTTAACTTTACCTTAACTTCGTAATTAGATAAATTCCTAATAGTTTATATAACTTATATAATAAGTAACTATAGTTGCGAACTTAACTATATGTTAGATAAAACGAAACGTTATAACCACCTTATAAAAATTAAAGAGGGCGAAAAATAGAAAATAGCGTTCTAGATAAGATGTGAACACTATAAGTATATAGTTATGCCATTTAAACTTACTAACGCACCGGCGACATTCTAAGCACTAGTAAACTTAGTACTAAAAAAGTACTTAAATTAGTTTGTAGTAGCTTATTTAGATAATATTTTAATATACTTAGAAACGCTAGAAGAATATAAAAAACTTATTAAAAAAGTATTACGAAAACTTACTAATAACTAACTTGCAGTAAAACTAAAAAAAAAATGCGAATTTACAATATAAGTAACTAGATTTCTAGAATATATTATTAGTCTAGGACATATTAAAATGGAAACGGGCAAAATAAACTTAATATTTTATTAAAAAATACTTAAAAATAGCCGAACCGCTCACTAGAATAATATAAAAGGATATTAAATTTGCATAAACTAGAAGGGCCTAAAAGGCGTTTAATAATCTAAAAGAAAAATTCTCCTTAAAACTAGTATTAGCGATATTTAACCTAAAGAGGCCTATTACTATAGAAATAGATGCATTAAATAAGGTAGTAGGCGCTATAATAAACTAACCTAATAGTAAAAGAAAGCTACACCTAATAGTATTTTACTTAAGAAAGCTAAGTTTAGTAAAACTAAACTACGATATCTATAATAAGAAACTACTAGCTATAGTAGAGGCTTTTAAATAGTAAAGAGTTTACCTTAAAAAAGCAAAACATATAGTACAGGTATATATAAACTATAAAAATCTAGCATACTTTACTATTATAAAGGAGTTAAATCGCCGACAAATAAGATAGTTAGAACTATTAAAATTTTACAACTTTAGGATAACCTATAAAAAGGTATAAAAAATGTCTAAGCCGACGCTCTAAGCAGAAAACTAAATTATATAAAGGGAAGCTTTAAAGAGACCTTTACTATGCTTTAAGAAAGCACCCTAAAATATCTTAAATTTAACCATATATAGGTAGCAACTATATATAGGGTAACCCTAAATACTAAATAGGATAACTAAATTAGAGAAGCGTAAAAAAACGACCTATAGTATAAAGAAGTGTGTTATAATATAATAACTTTAAACCTAAATTTAAAGAACTAGGCCACTATATAAGTTTATAGCGGGATATACTACTTTAAGGGATTAGTATATATACCTATAAAGCTAAAAACAGAACTTATAATGGAATTTTATAGCGCACTAGCGCATAGTTACTAAGGAACTAAAAAGACCTTAGAACGTCTTATTAGAAACTTCTACTTTCTAGAAATAAGAAAAATAGTAGAGAAAGTTATTATAGAATATAAATGCGTAAAAAATAAGTTAGTAAAATACGCGCTATATAGATTAATAAAAAGCCCGTTAACACTTTAAAAGGCATAGGAATTAATAGCGTGGGATTTTATTATTAAACTATTAAAATCTATAGAACCTATAATAGAAACAAAATATAATTCCATATTAGTAATTACGGATTAATTAACTAAATATAGATACTTTATACTATACTAAAAAGTATTAATAGTAGAAGATCTAGCCTACGCTTTTCTAAAAACAGTTATTAGCAACTATAAATTGCTAAAGGAAATTATATTAGATTATAATAAATTGTTTATATTAAAGTTTTAGTAAACCTTAATAACACAACTAGGCACTAAGTTTAAATTATTTATAGTATTCCACCCGCAAATAGATAAATAAATAGAACGACTAAATTAAACTTTAGAGCAGTACCTATAATGCTATATTAATTATAGGCAAGACAATTAGGTAGAGTTACTTTTAATAGCATAGTTCGCCTATAATAGTGCATCTACAGAAATAATAAAAGTATTACCATTCTTTATAAATTACGGATTTAAGCTAAAATTATACTAAAAACCGCGAAAAGACACGGTAAGGGCTTAAATAGCTATACTTTTAGTTAAGAACATTAAGGACTTATAAAAGTAGTTAGTAATAAACATTTAATTTCTAGCGCTAAGGTTAACTAGGTACTATAATAAGTATAAAGTAAAAAACATTCTAGATTTTAGAATTGAAAATCAGTAAATTAAGTACCTAATTAAATAGAAAGAATACTATATATTAGAAAATTTATAGGAACTAGCTACGAACTTAACAATTTACTAAAAGCTACTTTTAAGATTTTATTAATAGAACCCGACGTAGCCTAAAATAAAGAAAATAGAGCACCTATTTACTAAAAAGGATTAGCAGGATTATTTAAAGTAAAAAAAGCTAAAGTAAATATAACATTTAAAGTAGAAGCAGATTCCTATTTAATACGCTTACGTTTTAAACGCTTAGCCTTTTTACAATTTTCTTACTTAAGCTTATCTAAGGTTTTAAAACCCTAATAAAGCATTTTATTACTATAATAGCAAAGGGGGTTCTCCTAAAACTCTAAACATTTAATCTTAAATAACGCCGCATAAAAATTAAACCGCGTAGCTAGCTTTTTAGAATATAGTTATTCTTCTTTACAAGAAAGCTTTCGCCCTAAAAGAGGTTAATAATAGAAAAAATAAAATAAAAAAAAAACCTATAGTTAACTATAGAAGTACCACCTAGGTTGTAATAAAAAGCTTATGCATAAATACATTTAGAATATTACTTTATATTAATAGTGGAAGCTATATAGGTTAGACCTCTAAAGAAATAATAAGAACACTAAACTATTTTTACACCTACTATAATAATGTAATTTACGAGAGTAAGACACTTAGCATATTTAAAAGCCCTATTATTTTTAGGCATAGTAAAGAAAGAGGAAATTAAATAATATAATAGATACCCTATAAGTAGAGCATTACTAGCTATTTATTTAAAAGAACCCTACTCTAAATTAACTTTTAAGCTAAAAGCTTAAAAGGAAGAAGCAAGTATTATAAGCATGCTTAAACATAAAATATAGCATAACCTTATAAGGCAGTATTAGAATAGGGTCCAGATACTAAAGCTTCTTAAAAAGGGAGACTGCTAGTAAAAAGAGTACTATAGAACAAATGTTATATAACAACTTATAGTAGCTTAAATAATTAAGAACAAGATAAAATAAGCGGAGGTCTTATAATTAAAAAAGTAAGCTAAAATAAGTACTAGTAAGCCTGCAGATTAGCAAGAACTTATTTTATATTTAAGATATAGTCTCTACTACCTTAAATAGTTATATTTATCTTAAGATTCTTTAGTACTTATACTATTAAAGAGGTGACATTATCTCTACCTTCTGCTACTTAACTTTACTATTAACTTTATAATTAGACAAATTCTTAATAGTTTGCGCCACTTATATAACTATACCTAATTGCGACTTAGATATATATTAAATAGGACGAAATATTACACTTAAGGCCCTACTACTATACCTTCCTTCTTTCCTTATAGTTACTACTTCTAGTTACACTAATATATACGTTCCTTAAAAGCTTCCTATTAAGCTATAATAAATATATAAACCTAAAGGCCAGCACTTTTTATATATATCCTTAAACGCTAATAAATTATTATTTTATTATCTAGAAAGTGCAGAAAACTTTATATATAATATTACTAATAGCGCTAAACCCGCTTAGTAAAAGCGCATTATATTTTACTTTAATAAAATTTTAAAGCTATAAAGCCACCTTTATATCGTCTAATTAGAGTATAATAAAGCTAATAAAGAGGCGCAGCACGTTATTATAGAATATAATAAGGCTAAAGAAAGACTTTAGAAGTTACGTAATTAACTTACTAAGTAAGCCTAACTTAATACTAGCTTTAGCGCCAATTTTGCCGCCACTAACTAGAAACTTAACTGCATTTATACTAACTATAATAAAAAGTATAAAAAAGCTAAAAAATTTAAATCTAAATATAAGGATACTTTTACCTAAATTATATACCTTAAAAGTAAATTCTATAAGCGTGGAGTTATATTTAATAAAAATAGTAAGGTAGGATATAATATAGCTAATAAACGCGAACGCTAATAATAGACCCTATAGTATAATAGGTTTATTTATAACGCCGACAATTTTAATAGAAATTGCATTTCCTTTTAGTAGTTTATAATTAATACTTCTAGTAGTAACCTAAACCTACACCTATAGGAAGGCGCTTAAGCCGCACTTAATATTAATAATAATATTTATAAATTAACTAATTCTTCTAAAAATAAATATAAGCTTCTAGACCTAAATATATATAATAGTAAAAAAAAATCAGCTTACTTACAGTAAAAGAACTACGCCT